>NW_006408606.1:4600796-4605360 GCF_000296735.1 Chrysochloris asiatica | reverse complement strand
GAGAGAGAGAGAGAGAGAGAGAGAGAGAGAGTGACCACCCAGATCATCTGAATTTGTTCTTAGAACAATTTTGTTCTGTTCTTGACTCTTCCATTTGTCAGTTAAGTTCTGGGTGGTGTTGCTACGCATGTCAATATCTGGTTATTGTCTGTTCTTATTGGTTGTCAGTCCACAGAACTCTCTTTAGGATATTTTGCAGTGTAGGGCTGACTTTGCAAAATCCCTTAGCTACTGTTTATCCTGGAATGTTTTGACTACACCTTCGTGTTTGATTGACAGCTTTGCTGGGTAGAGGATTCTTGGTTGGCAGTTTTTGTTTTTTTTTTTCTTTCAGGGTTTTATATATGTCTACCCATTGCCTTCTTGCCCCATGTTTTCTGCTGAGAGATCCAAGCTTAATCTGATTTCCTTGCCTCTGTATGTAACATTTCTCTTTTCCCTAGCTGTTTTCAGGATTGTCTCCTTAGCTTTGATTTTGGAACGCTTGATTATTTTATGTGTTGGTGATTTTCTTTTGTGATTTATTCTTCCTGGTGTTTATTGAGCTTCTTTAATGCTTATCTTGTCACTTTTCAGGATGTTAGAGAAATTATCTTCCAGCAGCTATTCAACTATCTTCTCTCTGGACTTGTGTGATTATTCCTGCTCTGGAATGTCAATAATTCATAAGTTAATCCTCTTCATGTTGTCCAACATGAATCTTAGACCGTCTTCAGATTTTTAAAATCCTTTTTATGCTTGCTCTTCTATCTTAGTAGTTGAGAGATTTGTCTTCCAGTTCACTAGTTCTGCCTTCCATCTCTTCAGTTCTACTCCTTTGGCCTTTCAGTGTATTGTCCATTTCTGATATTCTATTATCTTTCTATAGGTTTTGAATTGTTTTCAATGCTGTATCCTTTTTATTTGATTGTTCCTGTAGCATTTTCCTTATTTTCCTCAACAACTCTGTAAAGTGTTTTGATATATTTCATGATCAGTTTTCTAAATTCCTTCTCAGACATTTCCAAAGTGTGCCTTCCTTCCAATATGAAGTCTAGGTGTACCTTCAGCTCATTTGTATCAGTCACTTTATCTTGTTTCTGGACATTTTCAAGATGGTCATCTGTTTCCTTAGCTGTGACCTTAATGTTTAGATGAATGTGTGTTGATATTTTATTATGCTTTCTGAGTGATCAGGAGAGGGGCTTCCCTTTTCACCCTTCTTATTACTCAACTTAGAGTAACTGTCACAGGTGTTGGCTGTCTACCTGGTTTATGGGAACTGGTACTAGTTCTTGACTGGAGGGTGGGATTTTACAGGGTGTGATTGTAGCTTGACTATATTATCACAATTACTGTCTTTTCTTGGGTAATGTATGGAAAGAAAGTGCCCTCTAAAGGTTAAGAGGGCACCAGAAGACAAAACAGCAACATCTAAAAGGACAGGTTGCATTTTGTAGTCTACAATTGCAGAAAAGAGCGAAAAGAAAAAAAAAAAAAAAAGAAAAATTTGTAGCCAAATATGAGTATGACTTTAATGACTCTCTCTTGGCTTCTGGCCTTCAAAGCCACCTAAAAAATTTCAATATGCCACTGTTGGTAGTTATGACATAACTCAGGATTTAAATTTTGGCCTGTTTTCTTTTTAGTCTGTCTCTGTTCCACTCTATAACCCATGTTCAGGCCGTTTTCCTAGTGATAAACATTTTAGGGCCAGCTGTAGCCGTTTTGTACTGATGTTTGGGTTTAAGTGAAAACTGTCCCTTTAATAGTGAGAAGATCTGTGTGCATGCATAATAGAACCCTCCAGGAATTGGGATGCATCCCTTCTAGTCACCAGAGTGGAGGTGTGCAGACAGCAAGAGACCAATGAACAGATACAATAAATAAAAAATAAAGAAGGTCCACATCTTTATCTCTGAGGATTGGTCAGGCATCAGGTAGTCATTGCAGCTTTGATCCTTGCCTGTTTGGTTTCGCCCAAAATGGCCGCTCTGGGAGCTGCTGAGGCTGGCAGATCTGAAAACACCAGATTTCTTGCTTCCACTACCAATTCCACTGTCTGTAAGCCTTCAAACTTTCTAAATATTCCTTTATATGTGGTTCAGAGTCCTTGGACTGTTCCCTGAACATGCTTCATCCAGTATTCTGTGTTATTGCTGGTGGAGATCCTCATTGTACTTCTACCCAATCTGCCATCAAGCCCTACCTTCCCTCATTGTTTGGTTTCTTGACTGCTGCTTCCATGAGTGTTGATTGTGGATCTGAGCCAAATGAAGTCTCTGACAACTTGAATCTTTTCTCTATTTATCATATTGTTACTGATCCAATTGTAAGGATTTTAATTTTCTTTCCATTGAGATGCAATCCATACTGAAGTTTTTTATCTTCACCAGTAATTCAATTCCTCTTTGCTTCCAGAAAGTAATGTTATATCAGCTGCACATCTCAGGTTGTTACTGCAGCTTCCTTCAAATCTGATGCCATGATTTTCCTCATATAATCCAACTTCTGTGAGTATTGGCTTAGCATACAGATTGAATAAGTCTGATGAAAGCATATAACTCTATTATACATCTTTCTTGATTTTAAACCATTGTTCTTTTTGAATGTCTGTTTCTTGGTTTATGTAGAGGCTCCTCATGATCACAATAAACAGTTCTGGCATATGCATTCTTCAAAATGTTGTCCATAGCTTGTTATGATTCACATAGTTTAAATGTCTTTGCATGTAAATAAAACACAAGTAAATATCTTTCTGGTATTCTACGCCTTCAGGCAAGATCCTTTTGTGAGAAACGCTGTCAATACTGAAAAATGCTCAAGTAATCCAGTCTGCACTTATTTTAGCAAGAAGGAGTTTTTCTTTATTTGATTTTGCAAAATCAGTCATCCAACCCAGAAGACACTGGCAAACACACCATATGTCCAGCTCACAGTTGTATTTCCCTGTCTCAAAAAAGCCCCTCCTCCAGTTGCAGTTCTCCATTTACAATTCTACTTCCCCTGGAGTAGACAGAATGGCTCCCATACTCTTAATGACTATATTCTTATTTAAAGTTCCTAGTCCAAGAACAGATTTCTTTCCTCCCTTCCCCCAATTCATCCTGCCTACATATCCCTGGGTGTGAATTAACAACCCATGTCTGGTCTAGCAATTTCATTAGTCCTTTGTTCCTGAAGATGGACCATCTTGAGAATTTCTCACACATCTGATGGTAGCAATTATTTCACATCCTTTTCTGAATTGGATT
Source organism: Chrysochloris asiatica (assembly GCF_000296735.1). Lineage (NCBI taxonomy): Eukaryota > Metazoa > Chordata > Mammalia > Afrosoricida > Chrysochloridae > Chrysochloris > Chrysochloris asiatica. Next base: position 4,602,127 of record NW_006408606.1, on the reverse strand, counting down.
GAAGTTCGGTCAGCTGCCAGTCAGTTTATTTCTACAACAGTTTTGGAATTATCTTTAGAAAAATTATCCTTGCATATGATATTAATGATATTGCTCGATGATTTCCACATTTCGTCAAGTCACCTTTCTTTGGAATGGGCAGAAATATTTGTTTCCAATTAGTTGGCCAAGTAAATGTCTGCCAAATTGCTTGACATAGACCAGTGAGCACGTCCAGGGCTGCCTCAGTTTTTTGAAAGATCTTAATTTGTATTCTGTCAATTCCTGGAACCTTGTTTCAAAGCCTTCAGTGAAGTTTGGATTTCTTCCTTTAATATTATTTCTTGATCATATGGTACCCTTTGAAATGGTTGAGCTTTGACCAATTACTTTTTGTACAGTAACTCTATTATTTCCATCTTTTTAAAGTTTTTTTTTAACTTTTTATTATGAATTGAGTGAAGGTTTACAGACAAGATCATCACCTTTACATTCAACAAATCATACACTTAGTTTCAACTCAATAATTACAATCCCCTCCATGCAACAACAGTTATCCTGCTTCCTCCTTGAGGTCCCTATTTACATTCCACCCACTTTCCTATCCCTTCTCAATTTTGTCCTTAGAAAACTGTTGCCCTTTTGATTTTGACTAATTGACCATTGTATGGTAGATATATTTTGCTAGTATTGCTGTTCCCCTCTGTTAACCTACCTACTGCTTGGCTGAAAACTGGGCCACAAGGGTGAATTCCTTTCCAGATCTGAAGGGCAGTTTTAAAACCATAGTCTCCAGTTTCTCCAGTCTCTTTCTGATCATGAAACTCTGTCTTTGTTTATTATTATTAAATAATTTTGTGTTTTGTTCCATATTTTCTCCCACTCTAACAGGTTTCCTCTAATGTGATCCCTTTCAATGCAGTTGATAGTAGTAGCCAGTCACTGTCTAGTTCTTCTGGTATCAGAAGGGTGGAGACTGATGCTCACATGTTCTATTAGTCCATTGGACTAATTGGTTCCAAGGCACTTCAATTCTTTTCACAATTTTTACTTCCACACATGGAGACATAGCTGCATCCTAGATGTCTGATCATGAGCTTTCAAGATCTCAGACGCTACTCACTGAAGTAGGATATAGAACATTGTATTTTAATGGACTGTTATGCCAATTGACCATGGTCTCCCTTGAAATTATGGTCCTAAACCCCAGGGATCATCAACTCATTGCCTTGAAATATTTGATAATATTTATGACGTTATCTTCATTTTTTTTTTTTTTTCCACTATAGGCTCCACCACATTCATAGTTGTGTTTGCATGGACTGTTATGCCAATTGACCATGGTCTCCCTT
>NW_006408606.1:4577730-4600128 GCF_000296735.1 Chrysochloris asiatica | reverse complement strand
CCACTTTTACCCATTCAAGCCATGCCTCAATCTTTGTATCCCCGAGTCCTGTTGTTCCAAGTTTGTGCTTGTAACATTATTTACCTCTATCCTCTTTAGTCCATGCATACCTCCCTTTGTCTTAATCTGTCTTCATTATTCATCTGTCACACTCCCTCTCCTTTTATATTGCCCTCCCCCTTCTTGCATATTTACCTCCCTTCTACTGGAATTAACATGTGTCTATGCTGTAGCCAGTGAATTTCTCTCCCTTCTAACCTAGCCCTGGTAACCATTAAAGAATGTTTCTATTAGTATGGAAACTTTTTCTTAAGCTTTTACAATAATGGTCTCATAAAATATTTGCCCTTTTGTGATAGACTGATTTCATTCAGTATAATATTTTCCAGGTTCATCCATGTTATAAGCGTTTAGCAGATTTGTCGTTATGAAAAGCTAGAACACCTTTACAGGAAAAAGACAAATAATCCAGTTTAAAAATGGGCACAGAACATGAGCAGACACGTCACCCATGAAGACATTCAGACAGCCGACAAACATATAAAGAAATATTCATAATCATTAAGTATCATTGTTGTTGTTAAGTGCTGTCGAGTCGGTTCTGACCCTAACGACCCTGTATAGGGTGTCCGAGGAGGAACTGGTAAACTTGAACCACCAACCTTGCTTTCAAACTGACTTTGCAGTCCAGCACATTAAATATGAGAGATGCAAATCAAAACAACAATGAGATGTCATCTCACATGAGCAATAATAAGTAAAGTTCAAAAAACCATAAAGCAACAAATACTGGTGATAGTGTTGAGAGACTGGAACCCTTCTATATTGTTGAGGGGACTTTACAATGATTCTACCACTATAGACTATGGTAAGGTGCTTCCTCAGAAAGTTAGAAATAGAAATACCTTATGAACCAGAAATTGTTCTACTTGGAATCTATATACACAAGAAATACAAGCCACATAGCAAAAAGATAGAAAAAACTTAAGTGCCCATCAATGTAAAAATAGATAAACAAATTTTGGTACTTACACATGATGAAATAATATGCAATGTTAAGTGCCAACTCAGTGACACTTAACAACAGCAACAGCATTGTAAATGGTATTGTTTTCCTAATTTCCTTTTCTTTCAGAGCTGGTTTTACTAGTATAGTGGAATCCAACTGCTTTTTGTATGTTGATCTTATACCCTGACACTTTGCTGAATCTTTCAATGATTTTCCAATAATTTTCTTTGGAATTTTCTAGGTATAGGATCATATCATCTGTCAGTTGAGTTTTACTTCTTCTTTGCCAATTTGGATGCATTTAATTTCCCTCTCTTGCGTTATAGTTCTGGCTAAGACTTCCAACACAATATTGAATAGGAATGATAACAAAGGACATCCTTGTCTGTTCCCTGTGTGCAAAGGGAATGCTTTCAGTTTCTCTCCATAGAGAATAATGTTGAATTTGCATATATGCTCTTAATTATATTGAGGAATTTCCCTTCAATGACTATTTTGTTGTGCTTTTATCAAGAATATATGTTGGATTTTGTCAAATACCTTTTCTGCATCAAACAATATACGATCATGTGGTTATTTTCCTTATTTATTTATATGGAGGATAACATTGTTTTCTGATACTGAACCATCCTTACATCCCTGGTATGAGTGCATTCCGTTGGTTCCCCTCTCTTTAGAAAGTGCACAAATATGGATCTCTTCTAATGCATTGGCCAGGTAGCTGCCTTCCAAATTTATTGGCATTGATGAATTTCCACCTAGTGATGCATCCATTTTTTAAAATATTTAAATTTGTATTCCATCAATCTCAGGAGCCTTGTTCTTTACCAATACTTTTATTGCACTTTGGACTTCTTCCTTCATTACCATTGGCTCTTGATCATATGCTACATCTTGAAATGGTTGAATATCAACCATTTGTTTTTGGAACAGTGATACATTCCTTTTATTTTCTTTTAATGCTTTCTACATCTTTCTATATTTTGCTCATAGAATCTTTCATTATTAAAATTGAGGTATATGGATATTATCCTATGACAGACAGTATTATATTTTAAGATAGATCTTGAAATGCTGTTTTTGAGAATGAATGTGACACCATTTTTCTTCATTTGTTGTTCCTGATAAAGTAAATCATATATGTCTGTCCCATTTGAAATAGGCAGTATCTGTTCATTTCAGTTCATTAATACCCTAAGATATTGATCTTTATGTGTTCCACTCCATTTAAAATGGCTTCCAGCTTTTCTAGATCCATACTTTGTACATTTCACATGTAGGTTATTAATGGATGTTTGCATCTGTTTCTTCTCATTTTGAGTTGTGTCCTATCAACAAATACAAGTCCTGAAAACTTTCTTCATCCTCATCATTTAGGACAATTCTTCCTTGAGCAGACAGCTCTTCCCCAGTCATATTTTGATTGCCTTCCAACTTGAGGGGTTCATCTTAAAGTAGTCTATCAGAAAATGTTCCACTGTTATTCATAAGGGGTTCAGTGGCTTACCCTTCAGAAGCAGTGTGCTTCTACTTCCTAATCTTAGTCTGTAATCTCCATTGAAACCTGTCCACCACGGGTGACCTTGCTGATATTTAAAATGCTGGCTGCATAGCTTCCAGCATCATAGTAACACACAAGCCACCGTAGTATGACAAATTGACAGATGAGTGGTAGAATAATATTGTTTACTCTATGTATACTAAAGGTTTACAATTGTTTTATATGTATCATGGTTGTATTTTCATATAGCATGGTTCTCTCTTATCATGTGGAAAAATTGATAAAAAATAATAACTCATAACTGGCATACATGCTATTGTCTCTGATGGGAAAACAGAAGCATATCTGTTCAGTAAAGTGACAAGTTTAAGAAAGAATATGATTAATTCTCCTCTGAAATAATGAAACCCCACTGTGGATTCCCTTGTGGAGAAGGAAGAATGTCAAAATAATGAACATGGAAAACAGAAGCATACAATTTTAGAGGCTGAGGTACGTGGAATTACAAAATCTTGAATTACAAAAGCTGTCATAAAATTGAGGCTAAGTTTTCTCAATCATTCTTTTAAAGAATGAAGTTGAACTAAGTGACCCAAAAGCATGGCTGAATTTCAAAACAAAACACTGGAAAGTGTTGCAGTGAATCTGATGGTCAACTGGGTTTAAAAATCCACTGATTTAAGATAATTTTTTTTGTCAAAAATTGTTTTAAGCAAGAAAACAGCAACACATGTTTCAGGGACAAATGATAATCTTGACAACCAAACGATTTATAAAGTGAGCGAGGAAATTCACAGAGGAATTTTTTTAACTGCTTTTTATCCAATGAATATTTCACATCACCATCTAGGTTACATTTTTAAGTTTGTATTCTTAAGCATTCCATTTGATTGAAATACAACCTAACATCTAAGTGCAATGAAGCTAAATTATTCTTTGAGCAATTATGAAATTCTGTAATTATTCACATTTGAATAAGGCACAACAACAACAACAACAAAACAAGGAGGACATACTTTGAATCAAGCTTCTATGTTGTTAAGTGCCAACAAGTTGGTTCTGACTCATAGTGTCCCTGTATAAGGTTTCCAAGGAGTGACTGGTGGGATTGAACCCAAAACCTCATGGTTAGCAGTCACACTAGAGTGCAACATGACTTTATAAAGGATAGTACATTTCTTTTTTAAATGAAGTTTGGTTTTGTATTGCTACTAGATCCTTATCACTTAAGTTTCAAAACTGAAATATTTTTTCCCCTTAAAATATATTTTAAAAGGTTATTTAGGTTGAATAATCCTAAACCTATTTAAGACTAATTGTTTTAAGTCTTGACTCTTATTTCAACCTTATCCTTCAGTTAAAAAATAAAAATCCCTTCATACTTTTTTTTTTTTTAATCTTTAGAAGTAATGGCTACCCTTAAGCTATTGATACATTTTGAAAACATAAATCAAGAAGTGTTCCATCAAACTTTCCTGAGAAGCACATTACATGTGAGATAGATACAGCCAGAACAGCTAAGGATGTTGCCCCTACTTGTCCAGCTTCTCCCATTGCAGTTCTAGGGTGTCACTCTTGGCTTAAGGCCCACATTATACTCTCATCCCTGCAGTGTGGGAAGGGCTGGCACCTACTGACAGAGTTAAGTTTCAGCTTTCCCAGGAAGTACCTATGAGGTTGGACAGAGAATATATGTAAATTTAACATAGTAAGACTCAATGGAGCAGTCTTTTAAATCATAATGATCATAGTCTTTCTCCCTCTTAGAATTCTACATACTATGAACGCCCCCTACTCTGGGAATTAATTCTATAGGACAGCCCACTGAGTGCCACATACTTACGTAAAAGATCCAGCACTAAAGTGGTGTGAATGAAGCTGATTTCTTGGTTGAATTCAATTCAGTTATTATATATCTATAATGACGATATTGTTGTTAAGAGCCATCAAATCAGTTCTGACTCTTAGCAACTCTGGATAGAGTTTCTGAGGAGCAGCTGTTGAGTTCTAACTGCCGATCTCATGGTTGAAACTGACCTTGCGGTCCAGTGTTTATTCAACAGCACTACACCAAAGTTCTAAAAAACACATGGAGGCACAAACTGTCAAAATAGTCACCTTTTGTCTACCTTGTCCTTCGTCTTGCAAGTCATCCTGACAAATCCCAGCAACAAACAACAGTCAGGATTGGGTTACCTCTACCACCAGCAGCACCAACAACACCAGCACCACTAGTAGCTTGCTCTCTCTGAATCTACAAAACCCAGATCTCTTGGGTGTGCAACCTATTCTGATCTCTTTCTCTATCAAAATGCTGTCTAGTCCTGCACCATCTCTAGGATGGGTTGTGAATGAGACTGCTGTCATCCATAGGATTTTCAATGACTGATTTTCAGAAGTAGATCTGCAGGTCTTTCTTCCTAGTCCAAATTAGTCAAGAAGCTCCATTGAAATTTTTTCAGCATTACGACACTATACAAGCCTCCAATGAAAGTTGGATGTTGGCAACACATGAGATTCACTGGCCAGGAATTGAACCTGAGGTCTTTCATATGGAAGACAAGAATCCATCTACAGGACAACTATTGCCTCCCTCCTCTACACTCTAAGCCTTTGAATTTTAGCTCTAATTTCTGGACATTGGCTTTTTTCACCCAATTTTAATATTGAACTAGACATTAATCTATCATAAATCTATTACCCTTCTCAACTCAACCACTCACATTGTTGGGAGACAATTCTCCCATGAATCTCTCACATTTCTGGTCATCTTGTGACAAGTTTTTTACTGGACTATTTCTTTTTTGAGAATGGTTATGTAGAAAATAGACTTAGAGACAGAGTGCTTCTCTTTAGTGCAGAGGAAAGATGTGTTTGCTGTTCAACACAATAAAGATAACAATTCTCTCCAGGGCAAAAACTGAGCAAGTTTGCTAGTGTTGTTGTTGTTAAGTGATATCAAGTCTTTTCTGAATCATAGCAGAATTGGGTTTCTAAAGCTATAAACCTTTCCTAGAGCAGAAAGCCTCATTTATCTCCCACACAGTGGTTGGTAGGTTTAAATCACCAATGCTGTGGTTCAGAGTCCAGTGCCAATCCTACAGAACCACCATGCTCCAGGTTTGCTTGTTGTTGTTTTCAATGTCATTGATTCAGCTCCAAATCATAGCAGTGACATGCACAACAGAATGAAACTCTCTGGTCTTGTGTCATCTTTACAATTGCTGTTACTCAAGGCCATTGCTGCTGCTACTGTGTTAATCTGTCTCATTGAGGGTCCTCTTCTTTGTCACTGACTCTCCGCTTTATCAGCATGGTGTACTTCTCCAGGGAGTGGTCCCTCTTGACAATATGTCTGAAGTATGAGAGATAAAGTTTCACCATGTTTGTTTTTCTGACAGTCCACATTATTTTTAATATTCTTCTCCAACACCATAATTCAAATACATCGATTCTTCTCTGTTCTTCCTTATTCATTTGTCCAGCTTGCACATGCATATGAGGCTACTAGAAATACCATGGCTTGGACCAGGCACACCTTAGTTCTCAAACTGATAACTTTGCTCTTGAACACTTTTATAGAGGTCTTGTGCAGCTGATTTGCCTAATATGTTGTTTGATTTTTGACTTGTGTTTCCAGGAGTGTTGATTGTGGATCCAAGTAAAACAAAGTCTTTGACAACTTCAGTCTCTTCTCTTTTTACCATAATGTTACTTATTGGTTCCATGGTGATGATTTTTGTTTTCTTTACATTGAGGAACAAGCCACACTGAAGCCTATAGTCTTTGAGCTTGTTTGCTAGTGTTGTTGTTGTTGTTAAGTGCTGTCAAGTAGGTCCCAACTTATAGCGACCCTGTATAGGATTCTGAGGAGTGACTGGTGAGTTTGAATTACTCACCTTGCAGTTCAAATTGACCTTGTGGTCCAAACCGACCTTGTATTCGAGTGTTTATCCTACAGCACCACACCAGGTAATCTCTTTAAAAGATGAGGGTTTCCAATATTCAGGGTTCCTCAATTGTGGCACAAAACTACTGGGTACTCTGCATTTCATTGGACCTGCCTCCTCATCACCCCATTGGTGCTTAGAAAGCAAGAGTAACCAATGAAAATATGAAGTTCCTGTTGTTTGTTTTACTGTGAGTAATAAAGTCCTTTGTGGGTTTTCTGGAATGCCTGGCTTCTAAACAAAATTTGGAGGTTAAAGTCTATCCAGAGGTATTTCAGAAGAAAGGCCTAGTGATCTGCTTCTGAAAAACTGGTCACTAAAAATAGTGTAGGATATAGTTCTACTCTGATACATATGAGGTTATGAAGAGTCATGGGTTTGACTCAGCAGCAACTGGTTTCAAATGATCTCTGATCCACCAGATCATCACCTATCCTGCAGTCATCTGTAAAAATGTGACAAGTTAACAGGTGAGTTTGAAAAGTAAAATCTCAAACTTCATAGTTCTTTACACACACATCACATAAAAAGTATAGCTTGAATTTTAAGTTTTCCTATCTTCTAATTTTCTTTTCTAATAGCGTCATAGAATTTGGAAATTACTGAAAATATCATGACTATCACTTGCAAGTAAAATGTTACTGAAGATCATGTAAAAATGGTTACAGCAGTATAACACTAGGGAACTGCTAGAAATTCAAGCTGGATTCAAAGAAGATACAGAATAAGGGATATCATTGCTATGTCAGTTGGATGTTGGCTGAAAGTAGTGAATATCAGAAAGATGTGTCCTGTGTTTATTGACTATACAGAGACATTCAGCTGTGTGGATCATAACAAATATGGATACTATGGCAAAGAATGGGAATTCCAGAACATTTTATTATATTCATGCAGAACCTGTTCATAGATAAACAGACAATCATTTGGACAAAATGAATGGTTTAAAATCAGGAAAGGTATGTGTCAGTGTTGTATCCTTTCACCATACTTATTCAATCTTTATGCTTAATAAATACTTTTGAGAAGCTGGACTACATGAAGAAATGGCATCAGGATTGGAGGAAGATTCATTAACAACCAGATGACACGCAGATGATTCAGCCTTATTTGGTGACGGTCTTAGAGAGGTCTAAAGCAGCTATTGATGAAGATCAAAGATTACAGTTTTAAGCATGAATTATAAGTAAATTAAAAGACATCCTTACAATTGGATCAATAAACAATGCCATGATCAGCAGGGAAAATATTGAAGTTGTCAAGGATTTCATTTTACTTGAATTCACAATCAACACTCATGGAAGCCGCAGTCAAGAAAATCAAATGACGCTTTGTAATGGACAAATCTGTTGCAAAAGGCCTCTTTAGAGTGTTAAAGAGCAAAAGCATCACTCTGAGGATTAAAGTGCTCCTGCCCTAAGCCATAGTATTTTCAGTTGTCCCCTATGCATACAAAAGTTGGACAATGAATAAGGAAGACTGGAGAAGATTTGGTGCTGTTCAGTTATGGCATTTATGAAGAATATTGAATATACCACGGACTTACAGAAGAACAAATAAATCTGTCTTGGAAGAAGTGCATACAGAATTCTCTTTACAAATGAAGATGGTGAGATTTTGTCACACACACTATGGGCATGTTATCAGAAAGGACCAGTCACTGGAGAAGGCATTCATGCTAGAAATAATACAGAGTCAGTGAAAAAGATAAATACCTTCAATGAAATGAATTGACACAGTGACTGCAATAGTAGTTTCAAACATAGAAATGGTTTTGAGGATGGGGCAGGACTAGGCAGTGTTTTGTTAAGAATAGATTTTGATGGCTTCTAACAACTCTGGTAGCGTAGTGGTTACGAATTGGGCTGTGAACCGCAAAGTCAGCAGTTTGAAACTATCAGCTGTTCCGTAGGAGAAAAATGAGGCTTCTGCTCCCATAAAGATTTACAGCTTTGGAAACCCAGTACAGGGTTGCTATGCGTCAGAACCGACTCCACAGCACATAACAACAACAACAAGAAAAATTTCAGCCTCTTGGTTGATCCCTCACTTCTTTATGGTCTTTGTTCAAATGTTGCCTCATCAATTATGCCTTTCCTGAATACTTCAGGTAAAATTGTAACACTTTACTTCCACTCCCAGGATTATCTTTTTTCTCTTACTTCCTTTATGTTTTTTCCTAGCACTTAACACCATCTGTAAAAGCATGTTTATTTCTTTATTATCTGTCTACTTTTATCAGAATGTAAGCTCCATGAGGAACATTTTCTCTTTTTCTCAATGATATTTCTCAGCAGTTCTTGGTATAAAGAAAGGGAAATATTTATTAAATGAATGAATACTTTGAAATATGTTTCTAATCAAACAGGAGATATACAAAATCTAGAATTTTTTTATTGTTTATAGTGACTTTGATTGTTTCTACTTATATGTTTAATAGTACCCTAATTCTAATCCCAAATTATGAAGACTGATAATGATGCTATACAAAAAGACATGACACAACACATGACAGGCTTGTGGGGAACTAGACCAGACATCCCAGGATGTTGGCTGATCAAGTTAGAATTCTTTGGTTGGAGGAAAACAAAGAAATCAACTTAAGTAAAAATAAATTTGTTTGGAGGGATATTGGAAACTGAAATAATTCATGGGTAATGTGAAGAACCAGGCCCGGACACAGGCAAGATCCAAGGTATCTATAGACTCTAGAAAGAGGATGGACAGAACTAGCAGGAAATATTTGTTTAGGAAGTCACTGCTTCGATGAGAGTGAATATCCACTGTTTTCATCGCCCTGCTTATATTCCAGAGAGGTTAGTTTGGGTTGTGCCCTGTCCCCTGGCTAGAAGAGGTCTGAATAGCTAATTACATTCCTTAAGTATCCAGTGGGAAACATAATTTCAAGTGGGAACCACAGTGTTATTGCTATTGCTAGGAGCTGTTGTTGTTGTTAAGTACTGTGGAGTCAGTTCCCACTTATAGTGACCCTGCACAGTGTTTCTTTACAGGAGCAGAAAGCCTCATCTTTCTCCTATGGAACAGCTGGTAGTTTTGAACTGCTGGTCTTGAGGTTACCAGCCCTATTCGTAACCACTACGCTACCAGAGCTCCTTTTAGGAAGTTCTGAATCATAGTGATCCTATACACAATAGAATGAAACACTTTTCAGTCCTTTGCCAACTTCACATAACTGAATCACTCTTTCATATAGCACAGTGGTTGCACATATAAATTATAACACCAAACCACTTTGTTTGTATCTGGTTCTGCCACTCATCAGCTATGTAATTTTGGCAAGTTAGTTAGCTTCTCTGTAACTTATCTGTCACCTATAGGAGTAATAATACATACATCCCTTATATAGGTGCTATGAGGATTAGATCGATTATTCCATACCCCCTGTGTTATTTGTTTAATAAATACTAGTTACTATACCAAATGGAGTCCTGGTGTAGCACTGTAGGATAAACACTTGACTATAAGGTCAATTTGAATGCAAGGTTAGCGACTTAAACTCATCAGCAGTTCCTTGGAAACCCTCAGAAACAGGGTTGTTATGACCCGGTACTGACTTAATGGCACTTAACAACAACCTACCAAATATTAATAAAATAGGAAACTACAGTAAATCTTTGAGAGCTACAAATAAGAATTTGAAATGTTTCAAACAGAAACTTCAGAAAGTGATGACAACATGAATTTCTTCTCAGAACATCTTTTTAAATGAATTTCCTTATTTCAAATAATACCTCAAAATGTAATGTGTATATAAATCACATCTGGTTAAAATTAATATTTGAATTCAGTTGGTCTGGGGTAATTGCTAACAAGCTCTTAGATAATATTAGTGCTGATGATTAGAGGTCTAAAGCTTGAGAAACAAGAGAGTAGATAACATACGTTGTCGTTGTTTTGTGCCGTGGAGTCAGTTCCAACTCATAACGACCCTGTAAAGGGTTTCCGAGGCTGTAAATCTTTACGATAGCAGAAAGCCTCATCTTTCTCCCAGGGAACACCTGGTAGTTTCAAACTGCTGACTATGAGATTAGCAGCCCGATTCGTAACCACTACGCTACCAGAACTCCTTACATTAGCATAATGGAATTATAGTAACATTAATTATCAAAACCTGTGCTCATGAGAATTACATAGAGAATAGTTTTAAATATTCTCATTTCATTACAAGCACTATTCATAAATATAATTTTGGTTTGCTTACCCTTCCTCCCAATTTCCTTTCTAAATTCATCTCATTTTCTCAGATTCTCACTGTCTAATAGGGAACTATTTAGATTTAGTACTCTAAGATGGGGCCTTGGGATTTGCATTATTAAAAATCACTCCAAGAGAATCTGAAATAAATGGTCCATGAACTGCTTCTAGAGAATCTTTAATTAAGAACACAATTTCTGAAGTCAAACTGACTTGGCCTCAACCCTGACCTTACTGATGTGATCTTAGAAAAGGTGATTAACTTCTCCAAATCTCAATTTCTTCACTGTAAAATTGGTGCTAATAACTATATACGTACACACATTTAGATTGTTGTGAAAATTACCTGGCATAGTCCCTGTAAGTGCAACAAATATCTACAATGAAAAAAATATTTGCAATGACTATATTGATGATGATAATTCTGATACACAGAGATTCTCCTCCCACAATTATTTTCTTCCATCCTTTTTTGAAATTCTTCAAATAGACTAAAAGCTTGAAATCCAGTCCATTAGAATGCATTTTAATCAATAACTAATTTTATATACAATCTTATATACACAATTTGGGTCAAAATTGGACCTTACTTCAGAGATGTCCAAAGGGGCAAAGAATTTGAATGCCTGAAGGTATGTGGTGCTGTGAATTCATGTACTGGACTGCAAAGTCAGTTTGAACCGTAAGGTTGGTGATTCAAGCTCACCAGCGACTCCTCGGAAACTCTATACAGGGTCGCTATGGGTTGGAACTGATTTGATGGCACTTAATACAAGAACTGGTAGCGTAGTGGTTACGAATCAGGCTGCGAACCTTAAGGTCAGTGGTTCGAAACTACCAGCTGCTCCGCGGGAGAAAGATGAGGCTTTCTACTCCCGTAAGGATTTACACACTCGGAAACCCTGTACAGGGTCTCTATGGGTCGGAACCGACTCGACGGCACTTAACAACAACAACAATACAACAACAACAACAATCAGAAACAGAGGAGTGAATATGTAAAAACGAAAATCCTATCTGGTGGATTTCAAAGAAAAATTTTACCAGTTGCTAAATCTGACCTATGACTTACTTGCCCCACCTTGTATTAACTTCTTGCTGCTCTCTGAGTTCTTTGACCAGTGTTGAAAAGACAGCACAGATTGTCAGCACTAAGTCCTGCTTGAAGATAAGTCTTATCTTCTTAACTCCCAGTGGCTGGCTGCTGTTCATTCCACAGATACTTTTGAATGCCTTTTATGTGCTGACAACACCCATCTGTCAGTTTGTTGTACTGTGATGCTGGAAACTATACCACCAATATTTTGAATATCAGCAAGGTCACCCATGGTGGGCAGTTTCCAGACAAAGACAGATTAGAAAGACAGGCCTTATAACCTACTTCTGAAAATTAGCCAGTGAAAACCTGTGGATCACAACAAAAACATTGTCTCGAATAATGCTGGAAAATGAGCACCCTTAATTAAGAGGCACTCAAAGTGCTCACTGACTACAACTGTGAATTTGAGCATACTAGTGGTGGTGAATATGGCATAGGACCAGGCAATTTTTCATTCTGCTATCCATATGAGTGTTATGCAACTAGCAATAACTAAGCCCTAGACACTGTTCTAGGTCCTGGTGACATGAGGTCCATTAACACTTGTGATTCCTGAGAATCTGTGAGCATTAAACAATAGGCTATGAGCTGGTAGTCTATCACACTTCTGGATCTTGTCGGGTATGTTTTTGGTAGCGTAGTGGTTACGAATCGGGCTGCGAACCTTAAGGTCAGCGGTTCGAAACTACCAGCCGCTCCACGGGAGAAAGATGAGGCTTTCTACTCCAGTAAAGATTTACACTCTCGGAAACCCTGTACAGGGTCGCTATGGGTCGGAACCGACTCGACGGCACTTAACAACAACAACATGGGGCTGTGGGTTAATGCACTGGACTGCAAAGTTAGTTTGAACCACAAAGTTGGTGGTTCAAACTCCCCAACCACTCCTTGGAAACCCTTTACAGGGTCGCTATGGGTTGGAATTGATTCTACAGCACTCAACAAAAATAACAACAAATCTAATGTTTGGAGTCCTGGTGTACCACTGTGGGATAATGCACTGGATCGCAAGGTCAGTTTGAACTGCAAGATTGGTGGTTCAAATTCACCAGCTGCTCCTCGGAAACCCTATTCAGGGTTGCTATGAATTGGAATCTACACAATGACACTTAACAACAACAACATCTAACAATTATATTTGATTAGCTATCATAAAGCCCCAAAACAGAGACTCAGGTAATAGCTAAGTATCTGAAGCCTTTAAATGGCTGAGTATTTTAAGAGATTCCTTATAAAGTTCTATAGAAAACAAAATGTTTAATGTGGAAGAAACTTTAAAGGCATGAGTAAGTTTTCATACATTAAGCTAGGGTATGTATGAGATCTTGAAGTATTTCCTTCTAAGAGACTTCCCAAGTTTCTGAAGTGTCTGCATTTAGTCATTATAAGAATTTGTTTGTGTTGTCTGTCATATTGTATAAATAAATAAAATTGGAAACTTCATGAAAAGATAAATAAAGCCTCTGAATATTATGAAAAAAGAAAACAAATTACAAATAGTCTAAGTCAAGCCTCTTTCCTTTTTCTTAGAGTATGAGACAAACTGAGTCTAAACTTATTTTAAGGATGCTTCATTTTCACAATCTGTTCTTAAAATATCTTTGAAATGTACTTCTGTTTTGGCAACCTGCCCTGAGGAATATTTACATTTTTTTTACCAGATATTAATTCTCCAAAATTGAAATTCCATGTCAGAGAAGTAAACATGGAGCTGGGTTTACACTGATGATCTGCTTAGTGGATATGTTGCCAACAAAGCTGCCACCCATTTGTCAGTTCATCATACTGTGGTAACCTGAATATTTCTATGATGCTGGATTTCAAATACTAGTAGGGTTACTCATAAAGGTTAAGCTTTAGCAAAATTTCCAGACTAAGACAGATTAGGAATAAAGACCTGGTGATCTATTTCTGAAAATTAGTCAATAAAGACACCATGGATCATCATAGAATATTGTGACATATAGTGTTAGAAGATGAGTCTCCTAGTACCTACTTAGAAGAAGGTATTCAAAATACATAGTGGCTACAACAAAGGACTTCAGTATACCAACAATCTTGAAGATGAATTCAGGATTGGTCAATGTTTCGTTCTATTCTACATGGGTCACTATAACTTGGAGCTAACTCAATGGCAACTAACAAGGATAGCAAACCAACAAAGTACTTGCCTTTAAATCATGAGACGTGAGTATGAGTCTTATCTCTATGCCTTACCCAGAGGTTACTAAGTATCTCAGTCTCAGTTTTCTGTCTTTAACAAAGTGGAGATAAGGGTATCCGCTCTCTCTACTTAGTAATATTGTCCTCAGAATTCAATTAAATGGCGTGTATAAGTGTTTGGTTTTCCTTGATTTAATTCGCAGACCTCATCTACATTCATACTCTTCAAAATCGGCATCCTTGAGTTACTTTCTTTCTGCAAATACCTTTTAATGTGTTTAAATTGTTCTCAGATCAAACAAATAAAGACGGAAGATGTTAAACACCAAGTGCCTACAAAGTGCTGAGCACATTCAGAGGTGAATTTTCAAACAAACTTCACACTGAATTTTCAAACAAGCTCTATGTTTATAAGAACTCTTTCTATTTTCAGGTGAAGAAACAGATTTAGTAAGGTTTAATTCTTACCTTTGATCATATAATAACTGGCAAAACACATTTTTGTTCTTCTGTTTTAACATGAGTCACAAAAATATAAACTTCATTTATGAGCAAGAAAAACAAAAAGACCTAAGAATTGCATATTGTTGTTACTGTTAAGTGCCACTGAATTGGTTCTGACTCATAGCAACCCTTTATAGGGTTTCTGAGGCTTTTAAAATCTTTGTGGAGGCAGAGAGCTTCATCTTTCTCTCATGGAGCAGATGATGGACTCAACCTCAAAACCTTGTGGTTCATAGTCTTGTGCTTATCTTGTGGAGCTATCTCATTATTGTAATATAATTTTTTTTCTCATTTATGTGTATAAATATCTTCTTATTCCTTATGGAAAGTTTTTCTCAAGTTGGTATATATATATTATATCAATACACAGTGACTGAATAATTTGATTGGCTCAGATCATTAATCCATTTCTAAATTCGTTTTCATAAATTAAAACCCACTGTTGAGTCAAGTCAGTTGTGACTCACAGCAGTCCTATAGAGCAGAATAGACAAGCCCCATAGATTTCCAGGCTGTAATCTTTATAGAAGTAGACTGCTACAAACGTCTTTCATGGAGTGGCTAGTGGACTTGAACCACTGACCTATCAGTTAGCAACTGAGTGCTTAACCACTATGCCACCAGGGCTTCTGTTGCTGTTAAGTGCTGTGAGTTAATTCTAACTCATAGCTACTCTGTTCAGGGTTTCCAAGAAGCAGCTGGTGGGTTTGAACTGCTGAACTTGTGGTCCGAAGTTCAGTGTTTATCCTATAGTTACATACCAGGAGTTCGCCAGGACTCATAGTTTTCATAATGGTTCCTTATTTCATTCATTTGACAAATATCATTCAGGACTTTATGTGTCTCGCTTTGTGCTAAGCCACAGATGCCATAGAGGGGAAAGAGGCATTGTTTCTACCCACATGAGTCCAGGTGACCATATGTCTCACTGTTCGCAGTAGGCTACCCGTTTAGGGCTGTGGTCTCAGTATTTAGTTTCACGGAATAACAGTCCTCTTTCCAGTAAAATGAGCAGTTAAATATGTTGCTGCTTTTAAGAGCCATCTAATTCATCTGACTCATAGTGACCCTGTATATAGGGTTTCCTAGGAACAGCAGGAGCTCTGGTAGCTTAGTGGGTACATATTGGGCTGCTAACCTCAGGGCCAGCAGTTTGAAACTATCAGCTGTTCCATGGGTCAGCTGTTCCACGGGAAAAAGATGAGGCTTTCTGATCTTGTAAAGATTTACAGCCTCGGAAACCCTATGCAGAGTCGATATGGGTCAGAGCCAACTTCACAGCACATAAAGACAACAACAACAGGAACAGCTGGTCAACTTAGACTGACATGGGGTTCTCAGTCCAGTGCAGTTACTACAGTGCCACACCAGAAGTCCATAAAGATGTTGTTGTTATTGTTAAGTACAATAGAGTCGGCACCGACCTATAATTACCCTATATAGGGTTTCCGAGGCGGGCTGGAGAGCTTGAACCTCTGAACTTGTGGTTCAAACTGACCTTGTAGTTCAACTCATCAACCAATTAAGGCTGGAGTGGCACTATGGATTAATGGCTTGGAATGCAAAGTAAGTTTGAACCACAAGGTCAGTGGTTCAAACTCACTAGCCACTCCTCAAAACCCTGTACAGTGTCACATTGGGTTGGAATCCACTCAACAGCTCTTAGCAACAACAACAAAATATGCATAATTATCATTTCAATAAGGGCTTTGAAAGTAAAGAAGGGCTTGCTATGAGAAAGATGAGTAGATTTTCTTCAGATATATTATGATGATGGTGGTTATGTGCTATGGCGTCGGTTCCAACTCAGTTGTTGTTGTTGTTTAGTGCCATTGAGTCAGTACCAACTCAGAGTGAACCTATGCACAACAGAAAGAAACACTGCCTGGTCCTGGGCCAACCTCACAATTGTTGCCAAGCCTTAGCCCATTTATGCTGCCACTTTGCCAATCATTCTTGCTGGGGTTCTTCCTCTTTTTCTTTCACCCTCTACCTTACCAAACGTGATATCCTTCTCCAGCAACCGGTCCCTCCTGACAATATGTCCGAAGTATGAGAGATGAAGTCTGACCATCTTGGCCTCCAAAGATCACTCTGGCTGCAATTCTTCCAATAAAGATCTGTTTGTTCTTTTGACAGTCCATAGTACTTTCAATATTCTCCTGTAACACCATGACTCAAATGCATCAATTCTTCTACAGTCTTCCTTATTCACTGTCCAGGTTTTGCATGCATATGAGGTTATTGAAAATACCATGGTTTGGGTCAGGAGCACCTTAGTCCTCAAGCTGACATCTTTGCTCTTCAACATGTTGAAAAGGTCTTGTGCAGTAGTTTTGCCTTATGCAATATGTCGTTTGATTTCTTGGCTGCTCCTTCCATGAGTGTTGATGGTTCATCCACAAAGAATGAAGTCCCTGACAACTTTAATCTTTTCTCTGTTGAAAAGAATGTTGTTTATTGGTATAGTGGTGAGGCTTTTTGTTTTCTTTACATTGAGATGCAATCCAGGTGGAAGGTTGTGGTCTTTCATCTTCATTACTAAGTGTTTTAAGCCCTCTTCACTTTCAGCAAGCAAGGTTGTATCATCTACATAACACAGGTTGCTAAAGAGCCTTCCTCCAATCCGAATGCCATGTTTTTCATCATATAACACAACTTCTCAAATTACTTGCTCAGCATATAGGTTGAATAAGTATGTGAAAGAATACAACCCTGACACACACCTTTCCTCATTTTAAACCAATCAGTGTTACCATGTTCTGCTCAAACAACTGCCTATTGGGCCATGTACAGATTCCTTATGAGCACAATTAAGTGTTCTGGATTATTCATACTTCGCAATGTTGTCCATAGCTTGTCATGATCCATACAATCGAAAGCTTTGCGTAGTAAATAAAGTACAAGTAAACATCTTTCTGGTATTCTCTGCTTTCAGCCTAGATCCATTGGACATTAGCAATGATATCCCTCATTCCACAACCTCTTCTGAATCCTGGACCTTTGGAAGTTCTCTGTCAATGTATGCTTGAATATTTCTGTATTACCTTTAGTAAAACTTTACTTGCATGGGCTATCAAAGACATTGTCCAATGACTTACGTATTCTGTTGGGTCACCTCTCATTGGAATGGGCACAAATACGGATCTCTTTCAATCAGTTGGCCAGATAGTTTTCTTCCAAATTTCTTGGCATAGATGAGTGAATGCCTCCAGTGCTGCCTCACTTTCTTTAAAGATTTAAATTTTTATTCCATCAATTCCTGTTCTGTGCCTTGTTCTTTGTTAATCCTTTTAAAGCACTTTGGACTTCTTCCTTCAGTATCATTGCCTCTTGATCAGATGCTACCTTTTGAAATGGTTGAACATCAACCATTTCCTTTTGGTACAGTGACTGTGTATCTCTTCCATCTTCTTTTGATGTTTTCTGCATAATTCAATAATTTTCTCAGAGAATCCTTCAATAACAAAAGTCGAGGCTTCAGTTTTTTTCTTCAGTTTCCCCAGCTTGAGAAATTCTGAGCATGTTCTTCCCTTTTGGTTTTCTGACTCTAGATCTTTGTACATACAGTTATATATATTTGATTTTGTCTTCTCGAGCTGACCTTTGAAATTTTCTGTTCAGCTCTTCGACCTCCTCATTTCTTCCATTTGATTTAGCATATCTATTCTGCAGAGCAAGTTTCATTGTCTCCTCTGACATCCATTTTAATGTTTTCCTTCTTTCTTGTCTTCTTAATGACTTTTTGCTTTCTTCCTGTATGATGTTCTTGATATCATCCCACAACTCTTCTGGTCTTTGGTCATTAGTATTTAATGTTTCAAATCTGTTCTTCAGATGGTCTCTAAATTCAGGTGGGATACATTCAAGGTCATATTTTGGCTCTTGTGGACTTGCTTTCATTTTCATCAGCTTCAGTCTAATTTTGCATATGAGCAATTGATGGTCTGTTCCAGAATCTGCCACTGGCCTTGTTTTGACTGATGATATGGAGCTTTTCCACCATCTCTTTCCACAGATGTAGTCTATTTGATTTCTGTGTATTCCATCTGGTGAGGTACATGTGTATAGTCATCTCTTATGCTGTCTAAAGAAGGTATTTGAAATGAACAAATAATTGGTTTTGCAGAATTCTATCATGTGATCTCCAGCATCATTTCTATCACCAATGCCATATTTTACAACTACTGGTACTTCATTGTTTCTAACCTTTGCATTCCAATCACCAGTATTGATCAATACATATTGATTGCATGTTTGATCAATATCAGATTGAATGATTTGGTAGAATTCTTCTATTTCGTCTTCACTGCTTTAGAGGTTGGTGCGTAAATTTGAATAATAGTTGTATTAACCAGTCTTCCCTGTAGACATGTGGATATTGTCCTATCACAGACAGCGTTGTACTTCATGACTGATCTTGATAAGTTCTGTTTGAGGATGAATGCAACACCATTCCTCTTCAATTGATCATTCCCTCTTCAATTGATCATTCCTACCTTAGTAAACCATGTGGTTGTCAGATTCAAAATGGCCAATACCAGTCCATTTCAGCTCACTACTGCCTAAGACATCGATGTTTATGTGTTCCATATTCAATTTTGACAATTTCAAATTTTCCTAGATTCATACTTTGTACATTCCCTGTTCCGATTATTAATGGATGTTTACAGCTGTTTCTCTTCATTTTGAGTTGTGCCCTGTAAGCAAATGAATGTCCTGAAGGCTTTTCTCGCACGAGCTTTACTTCATTCATGTCATCACAGTCAACTCTACTTTGAGGAGGCTCTTTCCCCATTGCTTTTGAGTGCCTTCCAACCTGAGGGGCTCGTTTTCCAGCACTGTATCACAGAGTGTTTCTCTTCTATTTATAAGGTTTTCAGTGACTAAATATTTGGAAGTTGTTCATCTGTCCTTCTTCCCAGTCTGTCATCATCTGAAACCTGTCCACCGTGGTTGGCCTTGCTAGTATTTAAAATACCTGTGGCATATCATCCAGAATCACAGCATCTCATAAGCCACCACAGTACAACAAACTGACAAATCATGTAAGCCTTTATGAGAGCAGAAAGCCTCACCTTTCTCCCATGGTATGGCTGATACATTTGAATTTCTGACCTTGTTGTTAGTAGCCCAGTTCATAGCCTACATCACTACCAGGGCTCCTTAAGATCTGTTATGTTGTTGTTGTTGTTAGTTCTGACTTATAGCAATGCTGTAGAGGGTTTCTGAAGAGTAGTTGATCTGTTTGAACCAAAACCTTTCAGTTTGCAACCCAGTGCTTATCCTACAGCACAACACCAGGACTCCATAGATGTATTATGTGGTGGTGGTTGTTATATACCATGGAGAACGGACTCCACGGCACATACCAATAATACTCAAAACAAAGAACAGAACTTCAAACATGTACTATAGCAATTACTTGTAGAAAAGGTCAAAGTTTCAAATTTGCACACACACAAAATTTTGTATTCAGAAATGTTAATATTAGAAGGTAGTAAAAGGGGTAATATTTCAGTAAATAGTTATGTACATAACAATATTATTTAATTCCAATTCCAAGTTTACTTTAAAAATTCATCAGCCTGTCATTATTCTTTGTTTTTCGTAGTGCATAATGATAATAAAACTTGTTTCATGATTTCTTTTCAAGTGTATATCATCTTTCTACTCTCTCTTAAAATGGTGGTGGTGGTGGTTATGTGCCGTGGAATCGGTTCCAACTCACAGCGACCCTGTACAGGGTTTCCAAGGCTATAAATCTTTACAGGAGCAGAAAGCCTCATCTTTCCCCTGCAGAACAGCTGGTAGTTTCAAACTGTTGACCTTAAGGTTTTCAACCCTATTCATAACCACTACGCTACCAGAGCTCCTTCTCTTTTAAAATAGGGCTATTAAAATATAAATCCCTTGTGGGTAGAAATGATGCCCCTCTTTGCTTATCATTTTCTAATATAGTGATTAGCAGATTGAAAACATTCAATAATTATTTATTGACTAAATAAGTAGATTGCACTTCCAGTGGAAAATTCCCAGCACAAATATCTTCATTATTCATTACAAACACAATAGATCAAGATATTGATTTAAAGCTTTAGAATTTCAGGGATGAGGGGTGAAATACAATTCTTTTTGTGTTGTAAATAAAAATAATCTGATTTGACAGTGTCTGTTTTAATCTAATTCAGGGAGACAAAACCAGTGAGATATATAGGTATACATGGGATCCTTCAAGGAAATGGCTTACAGAACTGTGAGGAAATGACTCATGCAAATGTGGGAATGTCAATACCAAAATCCATGAATCAGGCAACAAACTTGAAGACCTTTGCTGGTTCATGTGGTTGAAAGAGCTGACAAACCCCAAATCTGAAAGTATGGTGGAAGACTGAAAGCTTTGGTTGCCTCATGGAGTTTTTAAATAGTTAAGTCCAAACTACAGGTTAGGGGGCAGGCCAGAGATTTCTGCAAGCTTACATCCCAAGAAGTGAAAGTCAGTTATACAGTGTAGTGGTTACGAATTGGGCTGCGAGCCGCAAGGTCAGCAGTTTGAAACTACCAGCTGCTCCGTGGGAGAAAGATGAGGCAGTCTGCTCCCGTAAAAATTTACAGCCTCGGAAACCCTGTGTAGGGTCGCTATGAGTCGGAACTGATGCCATGGCACATAACAACAACATTCAACCTATATGCTGAGCAAATAATCCGAGAAGCTGGGTTATATGAAGAAAAACATGGCATCAACATTGGAGGAAGACTCATTAACAACCTGCGATATGCAGATAATACAACCTTGCTTGCTGAAAGTGAAGAGGACTTAAAATACTTACTGATGAAGATCAAAGAGCACAGCCTTTGGTATGGATTACATCTCAATGTCAAGAAAACAAAAATCCTCACCACTGGACTAATAAACAACATTCTTATCAATGGAGAAAAGATTGAAGTTGTCAAGGACTTCATTCTTCTTGGATCAACTATCAACACTCACGGAAGTAGCAGTCAAAAAATCAAAGGACATATTGCATTAGGCAAATCTGGTGCACAAGACCTTTTAAAAATGTTGAAGAGTAAAGATGTCAGCTTGAGGACTAAGGTGCCTTTGACCCAAGCCATGGTATTTTCAATAACCTCATATGCATATGAATCACAGAATCACAGCAACTCAAACCACCACAGCATGACAGACAGACGAGTGGTGGCCTTTTGGTTTTATGTCTATACTGTCTCTTTTAAATTTCGATGTCAATCTTGATACAATCCTGATTTACTCAAGATGCAATTAAGATGTTTTCTCCTAATCCTATCAATCCTGGTACAATCAAGATAAGCTTTCCCAAAATGGCGGCTCCTGGAACAGCTGAGTGTCTTGATCCGGAAAAAAATGGATTTCTGGATTCTCCTGCAGATTCCCCAACTATAAACCCTCTGAACCTCCAAACATACCTTTATATTTGTGACAGAGTTCCAACACCATCTCATGAATCTTCTTGGCCCAGTATTCCGTGTTGTTGACCGAGCTCCTCACTATACGTCTACCCGATCCGCCATCTTGAAGGTGGAAGGCCTGGTAGTGTAGTGGTTAAAAATCTGGCTGTGAACCCCATGGTCAGCAGCTCAAATCCACCAGGCCTTCCGCGTGAGAGAGATGAGGCTTTCCGTTAAACAGCCTGTGGCCCAATATTCCGTGTTGTTGTTGGAGCTCCTCACTACACATCTCGCTGCTGCTCGAAGTTCTCGCTGCTGCTCGAAGAGAACTTGAAACATTTACTTACGAAGACCAAAGAGCACAGCCTTCGATATGGATTACATCTCAATGTCAAGAAAACAAAAATCCTCACCACTGGACCAATAAACATCATTCTTATCAATGGAGAAAAGATTGAAATTGTCAAGGACTTCATTCTTCTTGGATCAAATATCAACACTTGCGGAAGCAGCAGTCAAGAGATCAGAC
>NW_006408606.1:4542036-4577350 GCF_000296735.1 Chrysochloris asiatica | reverse complement strand
TCATTGATGGACTCAAGTGTGGCAGCGGTAGTGAGGTTGGCCCAGGATCGGACATTGTTTCGTTCAGCTGTGCATGGGGTCTCTCTGAGTCGGTTCCGACTCGATGGCACCTGACAACAACATATGCATAAGAAAGCTGGACAGTGAATAAGGACGACCGTAGAAGAATTGATGCTTTTGAGTTACGGTGTTGGAGGAGAATATTGAAAGTGCCATGAGCTGCCAAAAAGAACCAATAGACCTGTTTTGGAAGAAGTGCAGCCAGAGTGCTCCTTGGAGGCCAGGATGAGCAAACTTCTTCTCTCATATTTCAGACATATTGTCAGGAGGGACCAGTCACTGCAGAAAGCTATCATGTTTGGTAAGGTGGAGGGTCAGAGAAAACGAGGAAGACCCCAAGCAAGATGGATTGGCAAAGTGAGAGCATCAGTGGGCTCAAGTGTGGCAATAGTGAGTTGGCCCAGGATCGGGCAGTGTTTCATTCTGCTGTGCATAAGGTCACTATGAATCAGTAACAACTCAATGGCACCTAACAACAACAACAACAATCTGACTCAAAATATTTTGTAATTTTTGGAATTATATAATAATTATTACCTTTTTTCTTATCTTTTTGCTTTCCAGATCAAAAAGGAATCTGAAAACAACAGTTTCCTTTATCTGTGTAAATAGTAAAATCAAAACAAAACAAAACAATATACACACATACATACATATATACATATATGTTGTTCTTGTTGTTAAGTGCTGTTGAGTTGATTCCGACCCATAGCGACTCTGTACAGGGTTTCCGAGGCTGTAAATCTTTACAGGAGCAGAAAGCCTCATCTTTCTCCCATGAAACAGCTGGTAGTTTCGAACAGCTGACTTAAGGCTCGCAGCCTGATTCGTAACCACTATGCTACCAGAGCTCCATATATATACATATATATACATATATACAATATACATACAAATCATACAATTCATGTTCATATTATTAGTGGAATTTTAGCATGTTTCATATCATTTTGAGTTGTGCCCCATCAGTAAATCAAAGTCCTGGAAGTTTTGCTCTATCCACATCATTAAGATCAACTCTACTCCTAGGAGGCATCTTTTCACCAGTAGCATTTTGAGTGCCTTTCAACCTGAGGAGCTCATCTTCTGGCACTATTATTAGCCAATGTCCTACTGCTATTCATAAATTTTCAGTGACTAACCATTCAGAAGTGGTCCATTTTTCCTTCTTTCTAGTCTTGTCTTGGAGTCCTGGTGTGGCGCTGTGGGTTAATGTGCCGTTTGAACTGCAAGGTCGGTGGTTCAAGCTCACTAGCTGCTCCTTGGAAACCCTGTACAGGGTCGTTTATCAGTCGGAATCGACGCAATGGCACTTAACAACCACAACAGTCTGTCTTAATCTGGAAGCATCATGAAACCTGTCTTCTATGAATCAACCTGCTGTTAATTAAATTTCCAGTGGTTTACATTACAGTACAACAAACTGATAGATGAGTGGTGGCGTATTTACCATTGTTGTTGCTCCTGTTTTTGTTAATGCCATTGTGTCTGGTGAGTTTGAACCCCTGACATTGTAGATAGCAGTCCAGTGTTTATCCTACAGCGCCATACCATGAATACCCCACAATTGCATTGCTGGATATTTATTCCAGTGAAATGAAATTTTGTTATCAC
The DNA here is from genome assembly GCF_000296735.1 of Chrysochloris asiatica. Classification (NCBI taxonomy): domain Eukaryota; kingdom Metazoa; phylum Chordata; class Mammalia; order Afrosoricida; family Chrysochloridae; genus Chrysochloris; species Chrysochloris asiatica. Next base: position 4,575,676 of record NW_006408606.1, on the reverse strand, counting down.
ACACACACACACAAACTATACCCAAGTGTCCATAGCTTTACACACAATAGCCCCAAACTGGATATAGCTCAGATGTGCATCAGTGGGTGAATGGTTACACTAACTGGTACATACTACTCAGAAACAGACAGAAAAACAACTGTTGATACATGCAACAACTTGGGTAAATCTCATGGGAAAACTTCTAAGTAGAAAAAAAGCCAATCCCATAGTTCACATTTGCTTATTCATTTAGATAACATTTTCAAATTATAGAACTAGAGATTCGATCAGTGGTTGCCAGGATTTAGGAGTAGAAGCACTGCATAGGAAGGTGAGTGTGGTTATAAACAGGCAACACTTGGGGTCCTTGTGGTCGCAAACTGTTCTGTATTTTGACTATAGTGGTAGACACAAAAATGAACACATATGATAAAATTGTGTAGAACTAAATATACACACACATGAGCAGAAGTAAAGCTGGGGAAAACTAATTAAGCTTGATCTATCATATCAATGTTAATATTCTGATTGTTAGATTGTACAGAGTTTTGCAAGATGGTACCATGGTGGAAAGTCTATAAAGCATAGTTAGATTCCGGCTGTATTACTTTTTACAACAGCATGTGAATCTCAATAAGAAATCCAATTTAGAATGATGTTAGTACTAAGTATTGATGAAAACTTGAAGCAACTGGAAATCTGATCCTTCATTGCTGAGAATGATGTAGTCACTTTGGAAAATGTTTTGTTAGTTTCTTATAAATTTAAGCATAAATTCACTTTGCCACCCAGAACTCTTTTGTCTTCACCAAAGGGAATAAAACAAACAAATACACATTTGGACACAAATAACCTAGGCACCAATGTTCACAGACGCCTTATTCATTAACAGCCAACAATTGAAAAGAACTCAAACTGTTTTTTAAACTTGTGAATGGATAAACTATGATACAGCTCTATAATGAGATACTACTCAGGTATATATTAAAAAGTCATACCACCCATACAAGCTAAGGCTCAAAAGGCTACTTTCTGTATTACTCTATTTGCTACTTAGTATGTATTCCATTAATAAGGTAGTAGTTAAGTACCACATAATTAGTTCTGACTCAGCAACCTGGACCAGGGTTTCTGAGGATCACCTTATCCTATAGAGCCACACCAGAAGAATCCAGTAAAAGCAAAACTATTGAGTACGTAGGTGGTTCAGATGGCTTGTGCTCAACTTCTAAAGGGTGATCAGTTCAAACCTAATCAGCAGCACCCTGGAAGATATGCCAGGTGAGGGCTTCTGTGAAATGATGGACAAAAGATTCCTACGGAGAAGGATCATCATGAGTCAGAACTGACTTGACAGCAAAGATTTGGTGTTTTGCTGATTAAGACAGAAATCAGAACTTAGTGGTTGTCAGAAGCTGAGCATGGGAAGGGGTGGTGTTTTCTTCCAAGGGGGCACAAAACAATGTCTGGGAAGTGGCAAAGGACATTTCTGAGATTATGATTATCGGCTACATTTTAATTCGGGTGATGACTAAACAGATAAGCTCAATTTTTTAAAATCTAAAGAAAGATAATTTAGAATTTGTGTTTTTATAAAATTATGTATTTATATATATATTTCAACACAGGTTTACAAAATGGGTGCAAGCAGACGTAGCCATTAAATATATAGCATCAATTCTATTCATGCCCTTACATCAACTTTCACATGTAGACTAGGTAAAACACATATGTACACAGGGATTTTTAAATGCTACAAACATATTCTTCTAAAAAATATTATTCTCAGAACTTAAATTTTAACAATACGATGATATGGTATATTTAAAAGTGTAAATTTAAATAGGCAGTAAATTTTGAATGACCCATCTTAATACTGGATAATTCAAATTTTACTGTAATTGTAACACTGGCAAGCAGAAGCCATTTCTTAAAACACTGGTGCAAAGATTTGCATGATGTAACTTTCCCAGAAATTCAGCAATCTAGTCTTTCAGTATGTATCTCATTATTGTTAGTCAGAATTTTTCCAACTGGTAGGGCAAAAAGGGTGAAAACACTTAAGTCTGCTGAATTCTCAGTGCATTTCTTTGCCCACCAAGTAGAAAACTCCATACAAGTTTATTTAGCCAACTGTTCTATTAAAAAATTCCTCTATGTACACCATATATTTTTTCTTAAACATCAAATTTTTGAAAACAGTATTTTGATTATGCCAATACATTTATGGAGAAAAATACAAACACAAACTACTGCAGAACATAGTTATTGGGCTTTTTTTCAGTAACCTCTTTGAATTAAAAATATCCACCCACTTGTATAAACATGGTTTGGCTTCAAAACTAGGTTATATAAAAATCAGCATTATGTAAAAAAGGATGACCACATCAGATCACAAAATGGAGGGTGACACAACAAACCGACAAATTGCAAGCTGACACAATCTTCACCATTATACCCAGTGTTATTTTTACCTTGTATCTTGGCATTCATTACTGACATACATATGCCATTAATGTGCAAAATTGTTGAATATATGTTTTTCTACTTCATAAATGCAAAATGTTATATGTTAACAGTTAATGAGCGGTAGGTGCATACACATGGGGCTTCGAACAGTTCATGTAAAAATGGAATGAAAAGATAATGGAATTTTCCCAAAAAGTTTTTTGAAGGCCTCTTGTATATTTATATATGCTGTTATGTTCTGGGGAGGAGAAATGAGTTATGAAGAGGTGATTCAGGTTTACTTGAAGAACACACAGAAATTTTACTAAGAAAATGATGGTTTATAATAAAACTGCCAAGTGTCAAACTAAGATCGCCATAATATTCTGACCATCAAAGGGCATGTTGCTGTTGTTAAGTGCCATCGAGTTGGTTAAGCCTCATAGAGACTCTGTATGGGGGTTTCCAAGCAGTGACTGGTGAATGAACCAAAGATCTCGTGATTCAAGCTGATCTTGCAGTTCAGTACACTATCCCACAGCGCCACACTAGGACTCCGTCAAAGGGCATACATGCACAATTTTTGGATGATGGCAATTCTCAGTTATGAAACTTGAGATGGTAAGATCCATTATCAATTAGAAAAAAAGGACACTAAATTTGTATGTAAATTGTAAGAAGATATGAAGATAAATCTTTATAATACCTTCCTTTGCATATTTTCTATCTCATTTTCCTTTGTATAAATTTTCTAAATAATTTGCCTGTATTTATTTTAAATCACTTAGTAACTTAAAAAACAAACTTAAGCAAGTCATGCACGTTCTAAAGGTTCAAGGATAAATTAAAACAAGATATCCTCTGTAAAGCAAATATATTTATTAGGCATTTTCATATACATAGGGATTTTTGCATAATATAATACAAGGAATAAAATAAAACTTTTACAATGTGAAATTTAATGTACAGTTTAGGCTATTTACAGACCTCAAACCAAGGGAAAAATAAAAAAAAGAAAGCTTTTGTCTGCAACTATATTTGCTGGGAAATGTAAATGGAGGACATTAAGCAAAACAAACATTTGCTGATCCAAAATAAAAGTGAACTTTTTAGAGTAAGGATTTCTGTGGAGGTGGGGAGGAGGGAGGTGAGGGACAAAAGACATGGCTGTACTTTGACATACACATTAATAGGTTCTGGTCAGTTTTCCTTCCAAACTTCTCCAACAAACAGATTTTTATTTTTAACTACTGTATTTTATCAATTCCCTTATTATCATCAACTCATGACTTTTAGGGAATACGAACAGATGGAAAGTTATAAAAATGTTATTAAGCACATGGCATCATAGTTGTGTAGTGGCAACAGCTGATTTATAAAATTTAAACATTTTCATTTCAAAAATAGCTATTTAGGAGTTTAGTATCTGGGGGACAATTATGTGTTCTCCTTAATGAAACAAAAGGCATTTTCAGACATGGTATTAAATCCCCCACAGAAACAAATAAGCAAACCAGGGAATCTCTGGCACCCTCATCATCCTTCCATCATAGCCATGTATGACCTATTCTAAAAAATAATTTTTATAAAAACATCCAGAATACTTACTTTTGAAAGTTGTACTTTCCCAACAGACTCTCTTCCTACCAAGTGTTTCAAGTGTATATAGTAATGGATATGAAAACATTCAGCTCTTTGAAAAACATAAATCCCTTATATATGAGTCATATCTCTGCCCTTTGGCTACAAGGTGCATTTTTTGTAACAAACAATAAAATTAAATAAATACAATTCCAATAATTCAAGGTTAATAGAAAAACTGGCATCTTTCAGGGTTCTCTTTCTAAAGAAAAATACACCTAATAAGAAATTAGAATTTCATCTTCTACAGTGTTGTAAATGTACTGTATCTGAGATATGAGCAAAGTTGGTTTAACAGGATGTGTTCATATTTATTAAAAGAACCACTGACACTCTTAAGGCTACTTTGCAAGAGTCCTATTAAGTGTATTTAATAAATGTCCCATAGGGACAAGAATTCAATACTTGAAACATTCACATTCGAGTTATCAATATTGCCATGTCACCTTAATATTGAATGAACTTATCTCCTATTCCTGATTATGACTTATCTTGATGACATAAACAAAATGGGTTTTACTGACTTTAAAGAACAAAAGGAAAAACAAAAGCCTTACACTAAGATTGAAGTGGAATATTTGCCACAACAAAATTAAACATTTCTATTTCTGCAAACAATGCATCACATGTGTCCTTCATATGCTAAGATGGCATTACTGATCTCTGTCAATAAGTCATGTAATAAAGATTTTTCTAGTAGTAGCAATGGTTTTGTGCTGAATTTCCAGATTCTCTTTCCTCAATCCTCTTTATCAACAGCAAAAGATTAACAGGGCTCATTCAAAAGTCAAACCCACACTGTGGCTTCTAAACATATGCACACGGACCCATTTAAAGGTAGCACCACTGGTTTAGAGCATATCCATGAGGCCAAAGCTGTGGGTCACATGTTTAGTTGAACCTGTCAACTTTATTTATTTATTTTTTTTGGTCAGAGACTTCAACCTCAACCCTCGCACTGAGCTACCCTGCACACAATTGTCATAAGAAGAAAATACAAAAAAGAATGTGGATAGAAAAGTGCATATCCATCACTATCATTTATCAAATAATAATAATAATAATAATAATAATAAATACATGTGTGCTATGACTGATGATTTAGTGGTATACTGTGAAGGACAGCACATATTATTTCATCAAGAATATCCATCCAAAGAAACCACGAAAACTGATCCAACTGACTATGTGGGGACTCTTTGGGTCATACAGTGATTTACAAAATTCTGAGAGAGAATCCAGCATTAACATTTATAGTGGAAAATTACATTTTACTTAACTGGAAGGAAGAGATACACATAAGTTAATGAACTGTTCAGGGATCAAAATTATATCCTCAGATAGACAGGTGCCTCTCCCTCTGCACACACATGCAACTGAGGCATGAATTTTTCCCTGAGAATTGTCATGCCTCAGGAATTATAATCTGTCTGCTTGAGGTGGAATGACAAGTCAGTGGAAGATGAAATAGCATTCCAGTGAATGAATCAAAACTTGGTTCTGCCGCAGCCTGTTGTTTCCATTTTGAATAATTTTAGCAGAGATAAGGATACTACTAGGAAAATCCAGATTTAAACTACTTAGAGCAGCTCCCTAAAATACTAAAAATTATTTTAAAAATAAACCTTTTTTTTTAAACCTCAAAATGGCATTTATACAGAAACTTAGTTTTCTCCAATGCTGAAGGTGTAGTGAACATAAAACAGTTGCAAAATTAATTTTATTGAGCAACATTATTTTTAAAGATACAAGAAACAGTCCATACATTACAACAATGCAACCATGACTGAAACAATATGCTTAAGTTTCTTTTGCCACAAAAAGAAAAAAAAAATAATAATAAATACAAGGAACACTGCCTTTTCATATATACTTGACCATGGCACATGCACATTAATCAAATCTTAAAATACTGAACTCAAATTTTTTTCAGCTTCTATCAGGGAACTGCAGTATATACCTGCATTTTTTAAAAGTGCTTACTCTTGTGTAGTAAATACAAAGCACACAAAATGAAATTTCTTAAGCACAAAGGGTTAACATTGAGAAGGCAGCCTTACTATTTAGAGGCACATTACAGTAATTAAGGTAACTGTACTGCAGATAATCACATTCTTGTTTTTTCAGCAAATCAACAGGCATTTTGTTTTCATCCAGTAGCTGAAGAACCACTCCAATCACAATGTCTTGTTTTAAAAGTAGGAAACTAATGCAAAAGAAGAAAAAAAGAAAAAGAAAATTATATACACAATCATTATATAACTACATGGTGTCCTGGTGTGGCACTGTGGAATAAGCCACTGAACTGCAAGGTCGGTTTGAACCACAAGGTTGGTGGTTCAGACTCAACAACAGCTTCTTGGAAACCCTATACAGGGTCACTATGAGTTGGAACTGACTTGATGGCACATAACAACAACTATAATCATTATATAACTACATAGAGTCCTGGTATGGCTCTGTAGGCTAAGCAATGGGTTGCTAACTGCAAGGTCTAAACCTACCAGTTGCTTCTCAGAAGCCGTATACAGAGTCACTATGATTTATAACCAACTTGATAGCACTTAACAACAACATATGTCTACATACAGTTTTAAGACTTTAAATAAGAATACATACATACACTTGTACAAGCAGGCTTCAGGAAGTCCATGGAAAAATTTCATTCTCTTTTAATTCCCTTTCCCATGAACTTTCTGAAGTACCTTTACATGTTATATTGTTGTTGATCTGAAGTACCCTTATATTATATTGTTGTTGTTAATACCATGGAGTTGGTTCTGACTCATAGTGACCCTGTATAGGGTTTCAAAAGAGCAGTTGGTGAGTTTGACCTGCCAACCTTGTGGTTCAAATCAACCCTGCAGTCCAGTGCATTAACACACAACACCAATACATATGTACACACACACACACACAACACACGTATTAATATAGATGCATGCATGCATTTTTAAAAGTGGTCTTAAAACTATATGTATATAGTGCATGTAAGTGATATATGCATATATATATATATATATTTTTAACTACATACATAAAGCACAAAATAAATCTATTAAAGATTCATTATCTAACTTACGAGTCATTTTTAAAGTTTTCACAAAATGTTTACCTTAATTCATGTTTATGTTTCATACATACACTTACACTTTGCCTTTACAAAAAGTATCATTAAAACTAAATAACTTTAAAATAAATTACAGTGGATAAGTACTTTATTCAAATAATATGAATAGATTTTCCTGGTCTTCCTTAGATTCACACTTATTAGAATATATGGGGGAATTTATTTATAATAATGTTTCACCTAAAGTACCTGTATTTCTGAGGCAAAAGAAGTACATGTGAGAAAGAGTATAGTTTTGTTAGAAACATTAAAATGGGTAAGCAATGTGAAATAAATATACTTGTAGTATAACTTTGCAAGGATTACTGATGAAACCTTCAGATGGAAAATGAGCTTGTAAAAAATATGTGTAATACAAAAACTGTGCACCCTCTGGTAGCGTAGTGGTTACAAATTGGGCTGCTAGCCTCAGGGTCAGCAGTTTGAAATGACCATCTGTCCCATGGGAGAAAGATGAGGTTTTCTGCTCCCATAAAGATTTACAGCCTCGGAAACCCTGTACAGGGTCGCTATGAGTCGGAACCAACTCCACGGCACATAACAACAACTATAGTCTCATAATTTCATCAATGTAACTAGTGATACACTGTATGGTGAGGAGGGATAAAAAGTTTTGTTATTTATTTTTTTTTTACATAAGTATGACTATTTCAGAGTTTATACATTTAATTCTTTAATCTACAGAGCCACACCTTCCAATACAGTCATCATCATTTCCACAGCTGAAGGAGTCTTAAAAGTTATCTGACATAATAGTAACCACCTTTTACTGGTTAAGTCTGACTTCTAGCGTGAAAAGGAAATTACTAACTTTCTCCTGGTGTGGCGCTGGACTTCGAACCAGAAGGTCAGCAGTTCAAAATCCACAAGCTACTCCTTGGAAACCCTATACAGGGTTGACGCAACGGCAATTAACAACAATTATCTCGTAAGTGCTACATAATTTCTGGTGTAGCGCTGTGGGTTAATGCGCCAGAGTGCAAAGCCGTTTGAACTGCAAGGTCAGTGGTTCAAGCTCACCAGCTGCTCCTCAGAAACCCTATACAGGGTCGCTACAGGTCAGAATCAACTCGTTGGCACTTAACAACAACAACTACAATCTCCTAAGTGCTACATAATTTCATTTAAACCAAGATGATAAATATTATGTAAATAACTCCTCCCTCTGTCACCATCAAAAATATTTTATAGTAGGAAATGAGTGAAAAGGAAGTAATTCTTTATCTGAAATCCATAGATAGTATATTCATGCGTTCACTTAGTCAACAAATTGTACTGAGAAATGATCATAGGTCCAAGCACTATTCCAAATACATGTTATAGCAGCAAATAAAATAGATAAATATCCTCACCCTAAAAAAACTTATATTTTAGTTGGGAAAGACAAATACTAAATAGAAGACATAGGCCAAACACATAAAGTATGTAAAATAATAAGTGATAAAAAACGGGAAAATAGAAAAAGGAGCGCTGAGGATGTAAGAATTCAAATTTTAAGAGTGTATAAGGTCTTGCTGATACGGCACCTGGACAGAGATTAGAAGGTGAGTGATGTGAATAATAAAGGGAACAATACTTTTGGCATACTTTATGTTGAATGCAATTTTACCTTTTATAATGGTGTCTCCTTCTTATAGTTGAAGCTGGGGTCAGAACCTTCTATCTGAAGCTTCAAGGCTTGTTTAAGGCTTAATTCTGTCTCTGAAGTAGGATACCCTTCTAACACTTCTTGATGCCCTCTATCTTGTATTGTTCGTGGGACTGAAACCCTACCAAGAAAAACCTGATTGCTTTGAAGATGATAATTTGGATTTGTCATTATTCCATTTCTCTTCTTCTGTTCCCCACTTTGTTGGTGAATAAGAAACTGTTGTTGAGAACGACCAATTTCCTGCTGATTTGAAGGTATCATAATTTTGCACTGAGATTCTGTCGGCATTTGTTTAAGTGGTACACTAGTCCCAGAGATGGCTATGGGTCCTCTTTTATCAAATTGAGTCATTTCATATTCTAAAACCTGTGAAGAATTGCTTTGTTTAGCTTTTTTCCCAGTGGAGCCAGATTTGCTGGAATTTTCTGATTTCCCTCCTTTATTTGCTTTAGTTGACTTCAAACTGGGCTTTACTTGACTCCACTCAAACTCACTACTCGGAGAATTATGACTCTGTCCTAAGGACTGGGTTGTGGAAGATGGGGAAACAATTGACTGTCGACTTCTACTGCGTGGCAATGAATGCTGCTGAATTTGTTCTGTAAACGACAGGTTATGAAAGCTATCAATTGGCACCGTTTGGGCTGTTGCTGTAGATGAAGTAGTTCTCAAAGAAGAATTTTTTGAGCTTTTCAGGGAGTTATTTGACAATGATGACTTCTGGCGATCAACTGTAGAATCTGGAGATTCTGAGGGAGAACTGAATGCATGAGCTGGTCCATTAGGTAAACCACGCAATGAAGGCTGCATATCCCCGCCACCAGTACTACCAGAGCTATTTGACTTAATTGTTAATGACTGCACCTTTGAAGACACTGATTGGAGAGGTTTTTGTTCCATTGTATGAACAGGAGATGGGGAACAACCATTCAAACTAGCTGCACCGTATTTTTCTAATAATTTGATTATTTGGGAATGTCCATTTTTGGCTGCAACACGCATAGCAGTGCGTCCAAACTGATCAGCATGGTTTGGATCAGCACTGTGTTCCAATAAAACTTGCACCACATCAATGTGCCCTTCCTGGGCTGCAATGCAGAGTGCAGTTGCACCTTGATTACATGTATGGTCAACTACTGCACCATGTTCAATCAGAAGCTGAACCACCTTTACATGGCCTTGCCAGGCAGCAGATTGCAAAGCAGATCGCTTTTCATTGTCTGCAGCATTGATATCAGCATGGTAGGTTATCAGAACCTGCACCATTTCCAAATGGCCTTGCCAGCAGGAAACATGAAGTGCTGTCCTTCCTTCAGCATCACTTGCTTCTACATTTGCACCATTTTCTAAAAAATATTCAGCCATTGTAAGTTGGTTTTCTAAGGCCAAAATATAAAGTGTGGGCCTCCCATCAGCATCTTTATAGTTCACATCAGCTCCATGGCTAAAAAGTAATTCAACAATGTCCCTGTGTCCTTCTAGGGCAGCCACCCGCAGTGCATTTCTTCCATCATAACCTCTTTGATCAATGTTGGATTTACTTTCCAGTAATATTTGAACACAATCGTAATGACCCTCTTGTGAAGCTAATATGAATGGTATTCGCCCATCATTATCAATCTCATTTGTTCTAGCACCTTGCTCAATAAGTGCTTCACATATTAATCGATGACCTTCGAAGGCTGCCATGTGCAAAGGTGTCCACCCAGCATCATCTCTGTGATTTTCATCCAACCCTCTGTCCAGTAGAGTACGCACCACCTCAACATTTCCTTGTGCTGAAGCAATGCTGAGGACTGTCCTACCTTCACTGTCAATACTATCCACAGCTGCACCCCAAAACAAGAGCGTGTTTACAACTGAAGCATGACCCATAGATGCTGCTGCTAAAAGGGGTGTACGACCATTGTTATCTGTATGATCTACATCAGCTCCACCCTCGAGAAGCAAGTCAACCACATCAACATGTCCTTCATAGGCAGCCACCAGCAGTGGCGTCATGCCATCTTTGTCACAATGATCTACTTCAGCACCTCGGTCGATGAGAAGGCTAACGACAGATGCGTGCCCTTTACTTGCAGGCACACAAAGTGCAGCCACAGACAGTGCAGTCCTGCCATCAACATCCTCATGATTTACTTCTGCTCCGTGGTCCAGTAGGTGTTCCACAATCTCTCTATGTCCCATGTATGCTGCTGCTATCAAAGCAGTTCTACCTTCATTATCAGCTTTGTTGACTTCAGCACCATGTTGTAGCAAATTCAATACAATATCCTCATGTCCTCCCCATGCTGCTGCTCTTAAAGCAGTTCGACTATCAGCATCTGCACAGTCCACTTTCACACCAGCATAAAGTAAGGCCGAAACCACCTCAGTGTGACCACCCCAAGCAGCAGATCTTAATGCTGTCCATCCATCTTGATCAGTATGATTAATATTTGCTCCACACCCAATCAAACAATTAACAACCTTAGTATGCCCTTGTCTAGCAGCTAGGGTGAGGGGTGTATGTCCATGAGTGTCTTCGATCTCTAAGTCTGCACCCCTAGAGACAAGTAAATTCACTACATCAAGATTGCCACTGTATGCAGCATTAGCCAATAATGTTCTCCCGTTTGAATCACATTGATTTACTGAAGCTCCATTATCTAATAATGTCCGAATAGAATCTTCTCTTTCTAAGGCTTGTCTGACAATACATGATGTGCGATCATCTTCACTGTTAACATGAGCACCAGCTTTGACCAAAAGCTGTAGAACTTCTTGTTCCTTGGGTATTAAAGTAGACAGAGAATCTTTGACAGGTGTACCATTCCATATCATCCACAGAGCTAACTCAGCTGTTTCTAATTGTAAGTTTGAATTAATTAAGTGCAATGCAAATTCTTGTGCTTCCAATGGTGTCAAATCCTTGGCTTGGCAGGTATAACTCATAGCCAACATTCTGTGTCCTTCTGCTGCATTACACAAATATTTCTGAGTGCAGTGTTTCACATCCAGAAGCCACTCTGCAAAACTATAGTGAAACAGTATTTTAGTGTTGCCCAGTCCATCAACAAGAAGCTTGGAGAGGACATCTAGCTTGCGTTGAAAGTCTTCCAAGGTTAATGACATATTCTTAGTCCATACTGCATGATATAATTCCGTTATGGTCAAAGGTCGGCAGGCTGCAAGAATAACATTCAAAATAGGCTGAACCTTTGCAAACTGTTTTCTTACAAAAAGTCTCTGACACAGCCAGAGATATAGACCATTTAGAGTTCCTGGAATATCACGGATCTCTCGTAACATAATAAAATTTTCTACAACGCCATCCAGAACCCGTTCTAGATAAAGGAAGCATCCACTGCTTTTAATGTGCAGTTGATTTAACATCTCTGCAGTTTCTTTTGTGAGGTGTTGCCGCAAAGCTTCTTCTTGATCTAGACGATGGAGAATGTATTGCTGAACATCCTTGACAATGTATGCCTTCCGAAGGTCATCTAAACTTATTTTTCGAAAGCCTAAGGAAGAAACAAAAAAAGTAAGTGCCAATAGTTGAAAATTATTGTAGAAGTTTCTATGTATTCAAAGACGACATCTTTAGTGTTCTGGTTTTCAGGAAAAACATCATTAGTAAATTAATTAAATATATGATAGTTGCAAATCAAGGAAACCCTTGCGACACAGCAGTTAAAAGACTGTCAGGAGAAACTCAGAGATACCTGCTTCCAAAGATCTGCAGTGCTGGAAATCCTATGCGGTAGTTCTACTCTGCACTACAAGGTCACTAGAGTCAAATTGTCTCAAAGGCACCAGGTTTGGCATGTAAACCTGTTTTCCTACCTCTGTAAAAAAACATGGATGGCAGATGAACTTTTTTATTTTCCTATCTACAAAGAAACGACTTCTTATTCTTTATGTGACTCAGTGTTCCTCTTAATCTTAGTAATATGAGATCCTAAGCATTAGACAATCTTACATAACCAAGACAGTACCTTGCTAAAAAATTTCTAAACTCCCAAATGATTAGCCATCAAAAAAATAATAGATGCAACAAATAAAGTTTGTTTGTTTTTAAAGGTTGATTTTTTTCATATAAATAATTTATATCCATACATTTGAATGTACATAATTCAAATGTTTGTTGTTGTTGTTATGTGCCGTGGAGTCGGTTCCGACTCATAGTGACCTTGATTAGGGTTTCCGAGGCTGTACATCTTTACAGGAGCAGAAAGCCCATCTTTCTGCTGTGGAACAGCTTGTAGTTTCGAACTGCTAACCTTAAGGTTCCCAGCCAGATTAGTAACCACTACGTTACGAGAGGTGTAAATATGGACTGACTATGGGATTGAATACTGTCATCCAATTACAACATCACCACTGGGTTTAAATGATATTTTACATGTTATTAAATAAAATACAATCTCAGATTATCAATAAATAGCTTGAACCATAGAAGATGCAGCTAGGCCAATTATTATTAACAATACTTCAGCATTAAAAAATAAAGCAACTAATAAAATTTCAACTAATTAAAAAAATACTTATTCTAGCTATTAAAATCTCACTTAGTTCTTTAATGGGAACTGTAATTTCATTTTCTGAAAGAAGATAATAATCATGTTTTTTTTAGACAGTTATACATTTATCTTATTGAAGAAGAAACTGTTGAGTGAATTAACTCATATAAGGGATGTTGTTGTTATTAAGTGCCGTCGAGTCGGTTCCGACCCATAGTGACCCTGCGTAGGGTTTCCAAGGAGCGACTGGTGAGCTTGAACCACTGAGCCTGTAGTTCAAACGGCTTTGCAGTCTGGCACATTAACCCACAGCACCACACCAGGACTCCGATACAAATCCAAAAATCCAGTGAAGGTAGGTGATTTTCTTTTTATACTGAGCTCCGGTAGCGTGGTGGTTACGAATTGGGCTGCTAATCTCACGGTCAGCAGTTCGAAACTACCAGCTGTTCCATGGGAGAAAGATAAGGCTTTCTGCTCCCATAAAGATTTACAGCCTAGGAAATCCTGTACAGGGTCACTATGAATTGGAACCGAATCCACGGCACATAACAACAATAATCCTTTCCTCAACTGAATAATAACAGATGTATCATCTACTTTGCAGAATAAGTATTGAACTATGAACCATATACTCAGCAGTTCGAGCCTACCAGCTTTCCAGAGCTGAAAGATTACAGGCTTTCTATTCCCACAAAGATTTATATCCTCAGAAACTCTATCCAGGGTGGCTTTGAGTCAGAACTGACTCAGCAGCACTTAACAACAACAACTACACCTCAAATAAGGAGTCCTGATAGTACTATAGGATAATCACTGTCAGCACAAGGTCAGCAGTTCAAATCCACCAGTCACTCCATGGGCAAGAGCTGAGGCTTTCGTTCCTTTAAAGATTTACAGTCTCAGAAACCGCAAGGAAGAGTTTCACTGTCTTAGAGGGTCCCTTTGAGTCAGAAACAACTCAATGGCAATGGTTTGTTTTTTCGGGGTACTAAATGCCAGGCGGGGCTTCACAGAATAAATTCTGGACTATGAATTACAAGGTTGGTGCTGCAAGCTCACCAGCTGCTTCGTAAGAGAAAGATGAGGCTTTCTGCTCCCACAAAAATTTAAAGCCTTGGAAACCCTATACAAGTTCGCTATGAATCCAAACTGACTCGATGGCACTTAACAGCAACAACAACAAATGCCAGGCACTGTATCAGATGATGACACTTTTAATTTTATGATGAGAAATTAGTGAACAATTTTAACCAAGGCAATCACAGTGATCAGATTTGCATTTTGAAAGACCATTCTCATCTCATTAAAGGTAAATAGAGAAGACTTTTTGTTGTTGTTAAGTGCCATCAAGTCGGTTCCGACCCACAGCGACCCAATATAGGGTTTCTGAAGAGCAGCTGGTGAGCTTGAACCACTGACCTTGCAATTCAAATGGCTTTGCAGTCTGGCGCATTAACCCACAGCACCACACCAGGACTTAGGGTTGGGCAAAACTAGAGGCAAAACCTTTTAGGGAGGTTATGATAAAATCTAGATACGTTTAACTAAGGGCCTTAACAACTGTGGCAACAACAGCAACAAGAAGAAAAATAAAGGATGGATCTGAGAATTTTTAATGTGTATTGTTGTGGCTTGTTAAGTGCTGTTGAGTCAGTTCTGACCCACAGAGACCCTGTCTGTATAGGGTTTCCGAGGAGCAGCTGGTAAGCTTGTGCCACTGACCTTAAAGTTCAGAAACTTTGCAATCTAGCACATTAACCCCCAGTGCCACGCCAGGACTCCATTTAGATAGTATATAATTGATAAGATGAAAATGGAAAGAGAGAATGAGTAAAAGTTCATGCTACTGTCTGAATTGGCCAACAGAATGGAAAAATATACTATAAAAGGAAAAATAGTATATTTGGGGAGAAAACTAACAAACTAGTTTTGTAATACTAAACTTGAGGTTCTTTGTTGTTGTTAAGTGCCGCTGAATCGGTTCTGATTCATAGTGACCCTGTATAGGGTTTATAAGGAGTGGCTGGTGAGCTTGAACCACCAACCTTGTGGTTCAAACTGACCTTGCAATCTAGCACATTAATCTACAGCACCATACTAGAACTCCTTGAGGTGGTTAGATAGACACATTTACTGAAATACAGAACATGCCAAGATTAACACATAAATAAATAAATAGCATGGACTTCTGAGGCAAGATGGTGAAGTAGGCAAACAAGATGGTGAAGCAGCAGACCCTCTAAAACAGATACAGATGGTGAACCTAGAACCCTAAGCTTCAGAGGATAGGACGAAAGGATGGATTGAGGTCCAACTGGAAGAAGCAGCAAAACAGGAGCAGTGAAGGAGATGAAAGACTAGGGTTGCCTAGAGCAGCACCTAAGCTTTTATAGGTGGCTGTCAGTACAGAGGCTTGCAGGCATAGGGAGGTTAGCGAGAAGGAGGATGTGGTTCCCCCATAACCTCCTAGTAGCTAGAGATGTGGCTAGTCCCTGCTCTCACCAACCAAGGCGTCAGTGGCACCTCCTCTTATGCACCTCTGCTCTACCTGGGGTTGGACACTAGGCATACCACCCCTGCTTCAGGAGGCACATGAACCCACTCTGAACTGTTACATTAACAGCACAGAATTGCATTCACACTTCCAATCTCTAGCATGACAGTTGGTGTGTGCCTGAGAACACACCAGCATATAATCAACAATTAAATATAAATATGATACCACAATGTCTCGGAGAAAACAAACTTAGCTTGCATAAAGAAACAAGACAGAGCGCCTCAAACAAGTGACTAAAGTATAGAGTCAGAAAAGATAACACCAGAAATGATACCGGAACTACTTGATCAGGAATTTGAGAGAATGATATCTAGGTGCCTTCAAAGGATTGAGACAATGATGAGAAAACTGTGGATGAAATCAAGGAAAACAGACAAAACTTAAGAGGAATTCAGGAAATAAGCTGACAAACAAAGAAAAGATCTGAAACCATACAAAAACAGCAATTAGAAAGCAAGATTAACATTAAGGTTTTAGAAATAGATAGCAAATACATTGAGAGAACAAGGAAGAATTGAATCAATGAAAAGCCAAATCACTAAGCTTGAAGACAATGTGCTCAGCATTCATTTGCTAGGCATACAATCAGAAGTAAAAATGAAAAAAAAAAAATCCAAAGGCGGCCTAAGATTTATCCTTATGTGGTTCTGTAGGATAAAACACTGGACTGCAAGGTCAGCGGTTCAAACCCACCAGCCACCCCCTGGAAATTCTATACAGGGTCACTATGAGTAGGAACCGACTCCATGGCACTTAACAACAACATCAAGAGGAATAACTGATGTGTGACTGGAATTCCAAAACAGAAAGAGACCCCCAAAAAAAGGCAAAAATCATACAAGAGTCATTTGAAAAAAACTTCCCTAACTTCCTGAAAGATGAGAAGACACCCATTCAAGAGACTGAATGAACTCCAAACAGAACAGAACCCCCAATGAAAATCATCAGACATATAATTAAACTTTTTGAAACCAACGATAAGGAAAGAGTTCTGATAGCAGCTTGGAAAAAAAATGACCTAAAAAGGAACACTAATAAGACTTAAGTTCTGATTTCTCAGCAGAAATCAGCCAACCAAGAATCACAAACCCAGCAAAATTGTCCATCAAATACAATGATAAAATCGGGGCATTTTTAGATAGAAATTGAAAGAATTTGTAAAAACCAACCTTACAAAAAATACTTAAGGGAATTCTTTGGACAGAGAACCAACAACAGTAGAAACAACCTGAGATTAACATACATAATGTTATCATCCAGAATTTAACAAAGATATAGAAGTATGCAAAGTTAAACATACTTAAATAAAAAATAGGGAAGCAGAGATATCAGTTGCAACCACCACCAAATAAATAAATAAAAGCAAAACGACGGAATAATGTAGTTACAGAACTTCCAAATGAAAAGGAAATCAAGTAGATTTCAAGAGGAATAATTTTTAAAAAATAAACCAAACTATAACCTTAAAACTTGACAAAGGCTCACTTCTAGCCCTAGCCCAACCTCCCTGACACTAACCCTAGGGGAAAATTAAGCAGAAAAAGAAAGATACAGCAATCTTTCACAACTCTCTGTCTGTATGAAAAATGGAATCTGTAATGAAAAACCTTTATACAAAATTTAGAGAAAACGCCAAACCCAGAGATGGTTTCTCTAGTGAATCCTATCAATAAATAAGGAAGTGTGAAGAAGAACTGATGTCTTTAAAGTATGGTGTTGGTGAAGAATACTGAATATCCCAAAGAAAGCCAGTAAAATGAACTAATCTGTCTTGGACAAAGTATAGTCAGAATGCTCCTTAGAAGCAAGGATGGAACGACTTAGTAGTCTCATGTACTTTGGACGTATTATCAAGAGGGACCAGATCCTCCAGGAAACATGCTTGGGAAAGCAGAGCGTCAGCACAAAAGAGGAAGACCTTTAAGGAGATAGACTGACACAGTGGCTGCAACAATGAGCTCACACATAGCAGTGATTGTGAGGATGATGCAGGACCAGGCACACAGTACTTTGTTCTGTTGTACATAGGATTTCTATGACTTGGAACTGACTGAATTGCACCTAACAGTAATAATCAAGTTTCATTTCATGATGGGAAATTTGACATATTAAGATATAAACTAGATTAAATTTCCACAGAAAAAAGTTTCAGTTTCTGAAAATGGAATGGCAATATTCATCATTCACTGTTCAAGTATCTTTAAGGAGGTTGAATTTAAATAGGGAGATAAGTCTCCCTATTTTAAAAATGAGGACGCTAAGGCTCAGATGCTGAGCAAATGCTCAGAAGGAGTCCTGGTGTGAAGCTGTAGGATAAGTACTGGATCATAAGGTCCTAATTGTCAACTGCAAAGCTGGCAATTCAACTGCAAAGTTGGCAATTCAACTCACCAGTCACTCCTTGGAACCCTATACAGGGTTGCTATGAGTCAGAACCAACTCTATGGCACTTAACTTTGTTACTCACAAAGGCTGTAACAACTGCATAAAATCACACAAAGCTGGTAAAGATTAGAACCAGAATCTGAATTGTTTTGATTCTGAAGTTTGATTTATCATTAAGATAATAATAATAATGGAATCCTGGTGTGGCGCTGTGGGTTCATGCACCAGACTGCAAAATGCCTTTGAACTGCAAGGTTGGTGGTTCATGCTCACCAGCTGCTCCTCGGAAACCCTATACAAGGGTCTCTATGGGTCAGAATCGATTTGACGGCACTTAACAACAACAAGAATGATAACAGAAAGTTGCAAAAAAAAAATTTGTGGGCTTGATAGGGACAATTAATTCTAAAAGAACGTAAATAGGGAATTTCACAGACAGTAGGTAATAAAAAGTTTGCCAATTAAACAATAAGGCTTCCCCAAATGTTGCTGTTAGGTGCCCTTGAGTCGGTTTTGACTCATTGCGGAACCTATGCATAACAGGAGGTACACAGCCTGGTCCTGCACCATTTTCACAACTGCTGTTAGGTTTGAGCCCTTTTGTTACTAAAAGAGAACTAGAATCTGTTAATCAACAATTTGAAAATCTTGAGTTAAAGTTTTTGAAAATAGTTGTTTTAAAAATTGCAACTCTTGACTGACATACATGTAATCTTCCATGAACATGTACTTCCATAAACTGCCATCAAAGCACACTTTCATTTTTTACACTGGTAAGAAAAGGCTAAAATTTTCAAAATTCCATGAACTCAGAACATTATTTATTGAAATGTTGGATCATTTACTAATTTTTAAAAAGATGCTCAAGGTCTGAGATTACTTAATATAGTCTACAATCCAGAAATCATAACACCTGTGCCAAATTTGGTAAGAAAATAAAAAAGGATTGGAAAAAATATATTGAAGGTCAGGAAGCAATAACTCACAGGGGAAAATGACAAAGCAAAGAAATTAGTTGAAGAGGGTAACCATAAATGATAAATAACAATGCAAATAAATAATACTTTTTCAATACCAAATTGGCAAAGCTTAAAAAATATATACACCTAATCCTTATTTAAGGAGCTCTGGTAACGTAGTGGTTATCAATCGGGTCACTAACTTCAGGGTCAGCAGTTCGAAACTACCAGCTGTTCCATGGGAGAAAGAAGAGGCTTTCTGCTCCCGTAAATTTACAGTTTCAGAAACCCTGTGCAGTGTCGCTGAGTTGGAACCAACTCCACGGCACATAACAACAACAACAACAACTCCTTACTTACTATCTCATTACCTGATATTTGCATGTATGACAACACTAAGAAAGAATCTACTATTTGACTGGCATTAAAGTAAAAAACAAAACAACTATGGTGAGAGGCAAGAATAATGCAGGCTGTGATGGTAGAAGTTATGTGTCAACTTGACTTAGCCATTAGTTTCATTAGTGTGGTAGTTATGTAATGATGTAATTTGGCAATGATGTAATCATTCTCCATTTTTGGAACCCAACCATGTTGATAAGTGAGGAATTAGTTGTTGATATTGTTTAGTGCTGTTTAGTTCCACCCATAGTGACTTTGTATAGGGTTTCAGAAGAGCAGCTGGTGAGTTTGAGCCGATGCCCTTGCAATTCAAACCGACTTTGCAGTCTAGAGCATTAAACCACAGCACCACACCAGGATTCCTCGTGAGAGCTACGTGTAATTTAATGTTGGTGTAAGCACAGAGAAACCAGTACTCTCACGAAGGCATATACATCTTTCTGCAAAACAACTTGCCAATATGTACTAATAGCTTTATAAGTATCTTTACATTTCAGCTAGAAATTCCCTATCTACAGAAATCTCTTCAAAAGAGTCAAATACTTATATAAAATTCAACATTTTTTTATGACTAACATCTCATGGAGAGGAAGAGGGTAAAATAAATTTGACTATAATTCAGTCCTTCCTGATTCAAAGTTCAATGTTTTGTCCACCAAAACATGGTTTAAGGAAAATACAAATTCATTTACTCTTTCTTCAGCAAATGACCGAATGACAGATTTGCTCTAAATGTTATTTCAGATTCCAGACAGATACAGCAATGGACAAGAAAGTTAAATTTCTTATTTTCTCAGAGGTTATAGTGTAGTGGAGGAGACAGACAAGTTAATAAATACAGATTTTAAGCAATAAGATATATAAAGAAAATAAAATGAAATGATAAATGTATAATTAGGTAGCCAGAAGAGGTAAAAACTGAAATAAAATAGAAAAAATAGACAAGTCTTTGTGTAAAACTGATGTCTAAGCAGCGCTCTGAACGATAAGTTAGTAAGTGGTACTCCAGGGAACATCAAGTCGAAAGATCTTAGTAATACAAAGAAACCAGGGAGAACCACAATCCAAAGGGACTGTCTTGTTTTTCTAGGCGTCTGTCACAAGTTTTCCACCTTTGGCAGGGTGTAGTCTCACCACTTTTCTATTGCTTATTTTATTGATAAATATTTGAGGTTTACTTCTTTTACAGGTTTATGGGTTTCACAATTTTCAACTTTCGCATGCTATGCAGTAGTATAAATTATTTCAACTACACTGGAGAACAATTTGGCAAAACAGTTCAAAATATATATACTCAGTAATATTGCAATTCCAAGTCTAGGTTTATACAGTAAACCTTTAGCACACATGTACAGGGATATGAAGTACAACTCTGTTTATGAACCAATTTTTGTAATAGCAAAAAAATGAAAAATTTAAAAAAATCTAAATGTCTAAGAATAGGATATTGTTAAACTAGAAATTTATTAATGGAAGAAATAATAAAAACCAATGAACTGGGTTTATAAGCAGTTATAGGAAAAGCTGGAGTCCCGGTATGGCACTGCAGGTTAATGCCCTGGACTGCAAGGTTGCAACGTCAGCAGTTCAAGCTCACAAGCCACTCCTCAAAAACCCTATACAGGGTCACTATGAATCAGAATGGACTCAACAGCACTTAACAGCAACACCATAGGAAAAGCTAAACTCATAGCTGTTGAGTCGACTCCGACTCATAGTAGGCATACAGGACAGTGTAGGAACTGCCACATCGTTCTTTCTTAAAGTAGAAGGTGGGTTCCAGCCACTAACCTTTAGCAGCCAAGATCTTTAACTACTGTGCTACCTACCTACCAGTGCTCCTTGTAATAACAACAGTCTCAAAATGAGATTGGCAAAAAAAGGGTGGGGGTTAGGGTGGCACTGTGGGTTAATGTGCTGAACTGGAAAGTTGGTTTGAATGGCAAGTTTGGTGGTTCAAACTCACCAACCACTCTTTGGAAACCCTCCACAGGGTTGCTATGGGTTGGGACCAACTCAATAGCACTTAACAACAAAACAACAATGTAGCGATAATAATAATAGCAGTAATGCATTTACAAAGCATTTAATATATGTTCTAAGTACTTCATGGAGTCCTGGTGTGGTGCTGTGGGTTAATATGCCAGACTGAAAAGTTGTTTAAACTGCAAGGTTGGTGGTTCAAGCTCACCAGTCACTCCCCGGAAACCCTACACAGAGTTGGTATGTATCAGAACCAACTCTTAAAAACCGGCACTTAACAACAAGTGCTTCATATGTAGTTTACCATTTAATACAAAAATCCTATGAGGAAAATAATATTATAATCTCCAGTTTACAGCTGAGGAAACTGAGAAACACAGAATTCAATGAAGTTGCCTAAGGTCACACTACCAATAAGTGGTAGAACTAAAATGGTGCATGCTGTGTGTCTTGTATGTAAGCTGTAAAAATACTCAGTATGAGCATATGAATAAATGAGGTGAAAGGATATAAAATTAGCCAATCACATTGGTTGTTTCTAATGAGGACTAAAAAGAAATGGAAGGACAAAGAAGACACAAAGAAGCTGTAAATTTATTGTGTCTAGTATATTAAGTGATGCATAAGTGTTAGCACTTATCATTTTATGGAGTTGCTGGATGGCACAGACAGCTAAGTGCTCAACTATTAACCTACCCAGAGGCACTTCAGAAGAAAGGCCTGGTGATTGGCTTCAAAAGGTCAGACTTTTGAAAATTCTAAGGAGCACAGTTCTACTCTGCAACACATGAAGTTGTCATGAGTCAGAATCAGCTTAACAACTATCGATTTTTTTTTTTTTTCTTCTGGTTTTGGTATTATCATTTTAACTCTCAAATCTTTCAGCAACTATATTTTCACTAATAACAACAAAAAAGAATACTACGTATGGAAACTAAAAGTGCTGCCATTATTAGCAGAGAGTCAACTGCGAGAAAAGCTAGCATAAGAAATCATTCTAACAAATCAATAAACTTTCAGTAAACTAAAATAAACAGAAGTTATTTATATGAGGTGTTCTCTCATATTTAAAAAAAAGGTAAGAAAAGGTTATATTTCAAGAAATATCCTGCAATCTTTACAAAAAAATGTAACGTTAAATGATCTGAAAACATTCTATGGCTTGTTCAGAACCGACTTGACAACACTTAACAACAACAATAAATGTAAAAGGTAAAGTTGGGAATAGCTGATAGAAGCAGAAGCAACAATTCCAGGCTTTCAATTGTGTACTTTCCTCTAAGAAAGAGACACATTCACTAGTTCAGTGAAAAACATTTGAGAATGGCAGTAAGTAATTATGCTTACCAGTAAACATTTTAGTAACAGCTTTACTCTGTTTTCGGGCAGAACAGAGAAGCAATAGCCACGGTGGGAAGAACTCATGGTGACCAGCTAACAGCTCGGCAACAGTCCCAGATAAGCTGGTAGACATTTGTTCACCTTCAGTTATGTTACACCCTTCATCAACAGAATCAACAAGTAGATACAGGCTTTGCTGGGGAGGCTTCATTCCCAAAAGAGGGAGCAGAACACACCTGTAAAACACATCACAGGAGCATTTTGAATGTCAACAGCTAAGACGGTACCAATGATTATTTAAACATTAGTATTACTAATAAAAAATATATTCTAAGAAAACAAGAGGATTTAAAATAAAAATATTATTTAAGTTTCAACTCCTCACTTTAGGTTGAGTTGTTGTTGTTGTTGTCAGGTGCTATCATAAGTCAATTCCGACTCACAGTGACCCTGTATAGGGTTTGTGAGGCTGTAAATCTTTACTGGAACAGAAAGCCTTATCTTTTTCTGGCAGAGTGGCTGGTTAAACTGCCGACGTTGTGGTTAACAGTCCAGTGCTTACATTACAGTGCCACCAGCACTCCTGTTAAAGTGTGTACTGGTCTTAAATTAAGTTCACATTTCTAGTAACAACATTTTCCACAATAAAGCATATGTGCTCATTAATAATTTAGCATAATTAAGGAAGAAGATAAAAACTCAAAGGAAACTAGACTTCAATATAATATTCCCTTTGTGATCTTGTGAATCAATGACAAAAAGTATGAATTATCTGCAAAATACACACATAATTATGAATTAGCTAAAATGTGCTGAAGAAAGAAAAATAAAAACCTTAGGGATCAACTAAAAAAAAAAAAAAGTTTCCTGAAA
This sequence comes from Chrysochloris asiatica, assembly GCF_000296735.1. Classification (NCBI taxonomy): domain Eukaryota; kingdom Metazoa; phylum Chordata; class Mammalia; order Afrosoricida; family Chrysochloridae; genus Chrysochloris; species Chrysochloris asiatica. Next base: position 4,551,819 of record NW_006408606.1, on the reverse strand, counting down.
TTGTATCAGGATTAATAGACCCAATAACTCCATGGGAGAAGAACTACAATCTGCTTCTGTAAAAATTACAGACAACAAAACTCTCTGGGCAGTTCTATGACCCCACATAGGGTCACTATGAGTTGGAATCAAACAAAGGCACCCCACAACAACACAGAATTTGAAGTACTTTATCATCATTTTTCTTACAAATCAATCACATTTTGTGCTGTCTTATCATACACAAATTTTGAAAGACTGTAGAAACATAAACCATAGTCTAGGTCCCATTTGCTATATACTAAAATTTCAAAGCATAAATTTTATTTGAATAATGCATTTCCTATGTATGTAATTGACATTGTGATTGACTACAATTTTCTCAAAACTAAAACAATGCTCATTAATTCTCAACAAATATTTAATTGGCATGTCATATAAAGAACAAGGCACTAAACAAATACAGTAGTGAAGAGGACATACCTACCCCGTTATAACAACCAGAAATTTACAGTCTTCCCACATTCCTTTTATTAAATATAACACCCAATATCCAAATCATCCCTCTATTCTAATGTAACAGCATTTCTTTCTAAAAATCTTTCAAACTCACCCCTCTCTCTCTAACACCATTCTTAGTCCAAACAACCCTCATCTCTTTCACCTCGGCAACTCTGTTGTTGTTGTTGTTGTGTGCCGTCGAGTCGGTTCCGACCCATAGCGACCCTGTACAGGGTTTCCGAGGGTGTAAATCCTTACGGGAGTAGAAAGCCTCATCTTTCTCCCGCGGAGCAGCTGGTAGTTTCGAACCGCTGACCTTTAGGTTCGCAGCCCGATTCGTAACCACTACGCTACCAGAGCTCTAAATGCCTTCAATTGCTCCTCTCCAATGAATTCCAAATGCAGCCAAAATAATCTTTTCAAAGTTGCTCCAGCCTTGCCAGCCTTCTTTCAGTGACTTTTATCAGATACAGTTACACAAGGACCATTTCATTTACAGTTTCAAAGTTGAATCTCTTTTAAATGCTTTCATAATAGCAAACATTTATCTTTCACGGTGTTACCAAAGTTTCAATTTTATACTTACTTATTTAATCACTAATGTCTATTTCTCTCTTCAGACTTTACATATCTTGAAAACAGAGAATATTCTCAATGGTGTACCCCAGAACCTAGAATAGTGCCTTGCTCACAGTAGAGCCAAAGTACATACTCGTTAGTGTTTTACTCTAGAATGGAAAACAAATAACTGCAATGCAGTGTCCTCAGTGCTATGATAAAACATAGCAAACTTACTAACATGGCAAATTAAGAACTGGTCAACTCAGTCAAGACAACAGAGGGAAGGTAAAATTGTCAGAAAAATATTGAAATATTAGGTGCTCAAGGTAAAAACTTTGAGTGTGGTGGTACTGTACAATAAGCATGGTGCTGCGAACCACAAGATTGGCTGTTCAAGCCCACCAGCCACATTGAAGGACAAAGATAAGGCTTTCTGCTCCCACAAAGATGTGCCACCTCAGAAACCATACATAAACTTGCTATGAGTTAGAACCAGTTTGGTGGCACTTAACAAAAACATGGTAAACTAGATTTTGAAGAACAATTACAATTTTCCAGAAAGATAAAAGGAAAGCAGGAAAATTTTGTAAAACGGACATGCTATGTTAGAGGTAAAAATAAAAAATAAAAAAAACCAAAACAACAAAACAAAAAACTGCACAAGTGGACCAGTAAGCAATATCATGATTAATGGAGAAGAACATATTGACGTTCTCAAGGATATCATTTTACTTGGATCTACAAACAATGCCCATGGAAGCAGCACTAAATGTATTGCATTGGGAAAATCTGCTGCAGAAGACCTCTTTAAAGTGTTAAAGAGTAAAGAGGTTGTTTTGAGGACTAAGGTATACCTGACCCAAAGTCACAGTATTTTCAACCATCTCATATACATGCTGGACAATGAATAAGAAGACCAGAAACGAACTGATGCATTTGAATTATGGTGTTGGCAGTATCAAGGACTGCCAGAAGAATGAACACATCTGTCTTAGAAGAAGTATAGTCAGGAATGTCCTTAAAACGAGTATGGCGAGACTTTGTCTCATGCAATTTGGATACATTATCAAGAGGAACCAGTTAAGATGGAATGACACAGTGCCTACAATAATGTGCTTAAAGACAGGAAAGATTGTGAGTGTAGCCAAGAGCAGGCAGTGTTTTGTTCTGTGGTACACAGGGTCGATATGAATCGGAATCCCCATGACAGCACCTACACAAGTTTTGGGGAAAATATAATGTCAATTACATATGTATTTTTCTGCCATGAACACAAAGAAAATTGGTGTCACTTCAGAGATCATCAAAGTGCTAGAAGCTAACCTAACTTACTTTTGATAAGGATTGCTTTGGGGGAGTTGAGAACTAACACTTAGCAAGGTAATAAACCAGGAAGAGGAGCTAAGTCAGGAAAGAGAGCAGGGGACGACAAAGAAAACAAAATCAACTTTAGTAGAAACACCAGCACATGCATGGCCTAGAGAAGAGAAAGTCTAGTGAACAAAGTGTGGAAGAGAGAATTATGAAAGTAAGGGAAAGCTGAGCTTTGTAATCTCTGCTATGAAGTTTTGACTTTGTCATGAGGGAAAAAAAAAATTAGAAAAGAGAAAGAATATACACATACACACACATGCCCAAGTCCACAACAATCAAATAGATTCCTATTCATACCAACTCGCTTGGACATGGTAGAACTGCTCCATAGGTTTCTGAGACTGTAAGTCTTTACAGGAACAGACAGCCTCATCTTTCTCCTATGAAGTGGCTGGTAGGTTCAAACTGCTGACCTGGAAGTTAGCAGCCCAATGTTTAGCCCACCATGCCACCAGAGCTCCTTTACATACACATACACACATAAACTGTTGTTGGGTGCCACTGAGTTGATGCCAACTAATAATGACCACACAGGACAGAGTAGAACCGCCCCATAGGGTTTGCTAGGCAGAAATATCTTCTCATGCAGAGCTGCTGGTGATTTTGAACTGCCAACCTCCGATTAGCACATGACCATTGTGACACTGTTGTTATTAGGTGTCATAAGAGTCAGTCAACTCATACAGACCGCTATGCACAGTATGAAACACTACTCAGTCCTGTACCATCCTCACCCATCTCTTTTATATTTGAACCCATTGTTGTAGCCACTGTGCCAATCCATTTTTAAGGGGTCTGTTTCTTTTTTCTGACTCTCTACCTACCAAGCATGACATCCTTTTCTCCAGGGACTGGTCCCTCCTGAAAATATATCCAATGTCCATGAGACAAACTCCCAGCACCTTCATAGGTAATGGGCATTCCTGGCTATATATCTTCCAAGACAGATATGTTCATTCTTCTGACAGTTCATGGTACTTTCAATACTCTTCCTAAACACCATGATTCAAATGCATCAATTCTTCAGTCTTCTTTAATCAGTGTCCAGTTTTCACATGCATATGAGGTGAAGTATCAGACCTTGTGTTAGGACTATTTTTAATTGCTCTTTAACAATTAAAAAAAAGGCTTTGCAGCAGATTTGCATAATGCAATATCGTTTGATTTCTTGACTGCTGTTTCCTTGAGTGTTGATTATGTACCCAAGTAAAATGAAATCCTTGAAAATCTCAAATCTTTTCTCCACTGCTTATTGGTTCAGTTATTAGTATTTTTATTCAAGAACAAAGATATCTTGAGGACTAAGGTGTGCCTGACCCAAAGTTGGACAATGAAATAAGAAAGATCATAAAATAATTAATGTACTTGAATTATTATGTTGGAGAAAAATATTGAAAGTACCATGGACTGCCAGAAGAACAAATAAATCTGTACTGGAAGAAGCACAGCTACATGCTCCTTAGAAGCCAGCATGGTGAGACTTTATCTCTTATACTTCAGACATGTTATCTGAAGGGACCAGTCCATGGAGAAGGACAACATACTTGATAAAGTGGAGGGTCATTGAAAAAGAAGATGCCCAACAAGATGGACTGGCATAATGGTAGCAACGATGGGCTCAAATGTAGCAACATTTGTGAGGATGGTACAAGATCAAGCATCACTTCATTTTGTTGTGCATAGGGCCACTATTAGTCAAAACCAACTCAACTGTAACTAGCAACAACAAAAACATATTTAAAAAAAATCTATACTGAAAGGCTTGATTCTATATTGATAGCTTCACCTATTCAACAAAAATACAGTGTTTTCATAGTCATCAGTAGACATACAAATGCCTAGAGCAGTGAATTATTCCCAGCTGAGGTTGAATAAGGATGGTTCTGTTGTGTTATTTGCTAATTCAGTATTCATGGGTACTTTATAGCCTATAACTATATACATAATGATGTTTAGTGCCATCAAGTCGGTTATGACTCATAGAAACCCTATCTAGTTTCTGAGCAGTTGGTGGGTTTGAACTGCCAATCTGTGGTGATTTTAGGATTAGGATTAGCATTAGGATAAATCCAGTGCTTATCCTACAGCACCAGACCAGGACTCATATATAATGATAATAATGATCACTGATTATAAATATACACATACATGTCCCTAGGAACCCTGATGCCGTTGTATTGTAACCCTATCAGCTGTTACTTGGGAGAAAGTTGAAGCATTCAGCTCTGTAAATAAAAGATTTACAGCATTGGAAACCCTACACAGGGTTGTTATGAGTCGGAATCTCTTGATGGAAGGAGTCCTTACCCAAGGGTGCTGCATGTAGTTAGTGCGCTCAACTGTTAATACAAAGGTTGGCAGTTTGAGTTTACCTAGAAATATCCTGGAAGAAAAGCCTGGAGATCTACTTCCACAAAATCAACTACAAAAAACCCTATGGAAAAACAGTGAGAATTTATGATGATGGGAAATTTGGCAATGGTTATGAATGATGGTTGCATATCATCATTAATATAATTGATATGACTAAACTATATACCTGAAAATGCTGCATTGGCAAATACTGTTACATATAATTTTACAATAAAAAAGACAGAAAAGAAAGTCCTATGAAGCGCAGTTCTACTGTAACATACTTGGGTCATTTTGAGTTGCAATCAACTCAACGGTAACTGATAATTTTATATTTTGTTGTTGTTGAGTGTTGTTGAGTCAGTTCTGACTCACAGTGACCCTGTGCAGGGGTTCCTAGGAGTGACTGGTGAACTTGAACTGCCGACCTCGTGGTGCAAACCGACTTTGCAGTCCAGCGTATTAACCCACAGTGCCACTCCAAAGAGGGAGGTCAGTGGCAGTCCACATGCACACAAAGCTGCTGTACCTGGTATTCTTAGGCAGTCTCCCATCAAATACTAACCAGGCCCACACCAGCTTAGCTTTCAAAATCAGACTAGATGGGATGCATTCAGGGTGGTTTGACCATAGACATGCACATGTAAAATGCTTACAACATGTAAATCACCGAATTAAAATAAAACACTTGTACATATACCAATCTCGAATACTTTCACCAATGCCACCACTGATCATTTTATTTCCATGCTTTACATGTTCTAACCATTTTACATGTGCACAGCTCAATCGATTAACTCTTTAAGGTGAGTACTATTATTTTACCCATTTGCAGATGAAAAAGATCAAAACATATGACAAAAAACAGACCTCCAAAAAACAAAGCCATTGTTGTCAAACTGATTCCCCAATTCACACGGTCCCTATCTGACTCACAGTGACCCTAGCCAAACCAAAACCAGACTCACTGTCATCAAGTTGCTTCTGATTCACAGTGGCCTTATAATAGAGGAGAACTGCTTTATAGGGTTTCTAGGCGTCCTGGTGTGGCACTGTGGGCTAAAGCGCCACACTGCAAAGTTGTTTGAACTGCAAGGTCAGTGGTTCAAGCTTACCAGCTGCTCCTCAGAAACCCTGCAAAGGGTCACTATGGGTTGGGAACGGACTCGATGGCACTTCACAACATCAACGCTATATATAAAGCTCTACAATAGCAGATTGCCTCTTTCTCCCTTGTTGTAGCTGATGGGTTCCAACCACTGGTCTTTTGTTTAGCAGCCCATAACTTAACCCCTACTCCACCAGATCACTTGCTGTTTTCAAGTGCCTTCAAATTGGTTCTACTCATTGTGACCCTATGCACAATATAAGGAAATACTGTCCAGTCCTGTGCTATCCTTCAAAATTGTTGTTTGAACCCATTGTTGTTGCCCCTGTATCAATCCATCTTGTTGAGGGTCCTCCTCTTTTTTGCTGAAACTCACTCCACTTTACCAAGCATGATGTCCTTCAGGGATTGATCCCTCCTAACAACATGTCCAAAGAACGAGAGATGCAGGCTTGCAGTCCTTGCTTCTATGGAACATTCTATTTTGGCTGTACATCTTCCAAGACAGATCTGCTTGTTCTTCTGGCAGTCCATGGTACTTTTAATATCTTCGCCAACACCATAACTCAGACACATCAATTCCTCTACAGTCTTCCTTACTCACTGTCCAACTTTCACATGGATCTGAGGCAATTAAAAGTATCATGGCTTGGGTCAAGGCTCACCATAGTCCTCAAACTGAGAGCTAAATCTTTAATACTTAGCTCTTTAACACTTTATGTTCTTTTACAGCATATTTGCCTAACTGTAATACATCTTTTGATTTATTGACTACTACTTCAATGAGTACAGCCAGAATGCTCCTTGGAAGCCAAGATGGCCAGACTTCGTCTCTCATACTTCAGACATATTGTCAGGAGGGACCAGTCGCCAGTCGCTGAAGAAGGATATCATGGTTTTATAAAGTGGAGACTTGGACAAAAAGAGGACGACCCCCAGTGAGATGTACTGGCACAGTGGCAGCATCAATGGGCTCGAACGGAGTAACAATTGTGAGGCTGACCCAGGACTGAGCAGTGTTTTGTTCTGTTGTGCATAGGGTCGCTATGAGTTGACTCAATGACACCTAACAACAACTTCCATGAGTGTTGCTTGTAGATCCAAGCAAAATGAAGTCTCGGACAGCTTCAAAGTTTTCTCCATCTATGATGATGCTATTTACTGGTCCAATTTTGAAGATTTTTCAGGGTTCTTCAGTGACCACATGTTTTTGTTGTTGTTATGTGTTGTTGAGTTGGTTCCAATTCATAGCAACCCTGTATAGGGTTTTCCAATAAGCAACTAGTGGGTTTGAACCTCTGACCTTTGGTTCCCAGTCCAGTGCTAATCCTACAGCACCACACCAGAAGTCCAAGTGACTATATAAAAGTTAAATAATTTGTCCAAAGTGATAAGGGATTCAAGCAGAGGCCAACTCCAGTACCTACACTAGGCTGACTACTCATCCTGGGTTGCCTGGAACTTTTCGAGGCTTAAGCACTGAAAATTGGAATTTTTGGAACTTCCTCACTCTCAAACTCCAAACTGAAAACAAAGCAAAAAAAAAAAAAAAAACACACACACACACACACACAGAAAAAAACAAAAAAACCCAAAACACCCAAAACCAGTTGACACAGAGACTGACGACTCCATCTGTTACAAGATGCTCCAAAGAGTTTTCAAAGCTTTGACATTCTGTAAGCTGATTGCCAGATCTTTCTTCTGAGGTGCCCCAGGGTGGGTTCCAATTATCAATCTTTGGTTAGTAATCAAGTGCTTAACCTTTTGCAAACATAGGGACTCTATCTCTTAATCCTACTACTGGACAAATTAGAGTAGTTGCTCCCCCAAATTAATTCTCATATGCCAGGGTCTGCTGTTTATGTATAATAAGATAGTGACAGTGTTGCTATTGTTGTTAAATGTCGTCGAGTCGGTTCCGACTCATAGCAACCCTGTATAGACTTTCCAAGGAGCAGCTGACCTTGTGGTTCAAATGACTGCAGTCCAGCACATTAGCCCACAGCACCACCCAGGACTCCATAGTGATGTTAAGTACGGCATAAAGTAGATTTGAGAACTTTGGAAAGTAAGACTGATAGGTTTTTGTTGACAAGTAATCCATCACTTTAACGCAATCTCAATGGAATACCAACATGAAATGAAGCACCTAAAAATTCATTAATACTTACAAATCATAGATACAAGGATCTTCAAAAAGTGCATGGAAACGGTTATATTTTCATTCCATTTTCCCATAAACTTTTTGAAGCACTACAGGAGTCCTGGTGTGGTGCTGTGGGTAAATATGCCAGACTGCAAAGCCGTCTGAACTGCAAGGTCAGTGGTTCAAGCTCACTGGCTGCTCCTCGGAAACCCTACACAGGGTCGCTATGGATAAGAATCGACTCGATAGCACTTAACAACAATAATAGTACTTACAGGAGTCATAGTTTTGCCCTGTAGGGTAAGCACTGGACTGCTAACTACAAAGTCAGCTGTTCAAATCTACCAGAAGCTCCTCTGAAATCCTATACAAGGTCGCTGAGTCGGAACCGATTCAATAGCACTTAATAACAATAAATAGTACTACACATTATTATTTATTTTTCAAATAGAGTTAAAATTTTCTTTTTTATATAATTCTAACTAGTCTGTATACCAGCTTTTTTAAACCAATCAAAATTAAAGAAACAAACTGGATATGATGATACTGACAGAGACAATACTATCAGACAATAAACGATATTGTTAAGGAAAATACAAAACAGATGAAAAGTTAAAAACCAATACAAAAATGATGCATTCAGAAAATGTGTTGGAATTTGAGAAGCATGTTAAAATATGCAGATAAGAAACACTAATATTTCAACATATAGAAACACTTCAGAACATAACATGGCCCAAACTCAAGAAGTGAAGACCGTGGACCTTTACAAAGATTTTACTTACTGAGTTTCAACTATATAAAAACCTTTTGTTTTTCCAATTTAGCATCTACCTTGGAGTATAGACATACACACAAAAAATTAGAAATCTTTAGAAGCATTAACTGAAGGCTCACAGAAAGGAATTCAGAAAAAAAATTCTACTCTCTGGAAACATTTCATGGTTACTCACAAAGGGCAGGATATTATATATAGGGAATTCCACAGAATTCACAAGAAAGGTACTGTTGTTGTTAGGCGCTGTAGAGTAGAATCCAACTCAGCGACCTTATGTATAACAGAAAAAAATGCTGTCTGGTCCTGGGCCAACCTCACAATCATTGTTACTCTTGAGCCCACTGCTGCTGCCAGGGTGCCAGTCTATCTCATTGGGGGTCTTCTTCTTTTGTGCTGACCCTCCACTTTACAAAGCATGATGTCCTTCTCCAGGGACTGGTCCCTCCTGATATGTCTGAAGTATGAAAGACAAACTCTGGTCATCTAGGCTTCTATGGAACATTCTAGTTGTACTTCTTCCAAAAACACAGATTTGTTTGTTCTTCTGGCAATCCATGGTACTTTTAATATTCTTCTCTAACACTGTCACTCAAATATATCAATTCTTCTACAGTCTTCCTTATTCACTGTCCAACTTTCACATGTAATACGAGGTTACTGAAAATAGTATGGCTTGGGTCAGGTACATCTTAGTTCTTGAATATTTTTAAGATCTCCTGTGCAACAGATCTGCCTAATGCAATACATCATTTGATTTCTTGACTGCTGCTTCCATGAGTGTTGATGGTGGATCCAAGCAAAATGAAGTCTTTGACAACTTGAATCTTTTCTCCAGTTGTTGTTGTTGTCAGGTGCCATCGAGTCGGAACTGACTCATAGCAACCCATGCACAGCAGAATGAAACAATGTCCGATCCTGGGCCAATCTCACTACCGCTGCCACACTTGACGCCATCAATGATGCCACCTGGCTGATCCATCT
>NW_006408606.1:4451929-4540576 GCF_000296735.1 Chrysochloris asiatica | reverse complement strand
CTTCCATCTTTTCTTGATGCATTCTGCATCATTCAATAATTTTCCCAGAGAATCTTTCAATAGCGAAAGTCTAGGCTTGAATTTTTTCTTTAGCTCCCCCAGCTTGAGAAATGCTGACCGTGTTCTTCCCTTTTGGTTATCCAACTCTAAATCATTGCATATTTTATTATAGTATTTGGTTTTATCTTCAGGAGCTGATCTTTGAAATTTTCTGTTCAGCTCTTGGACCTCTACAATTCTTCCATTTGCTGTAGCTTCTCTACGCTGGAGAGCAAGTTTCAGAGTCTCCTCTGACATCCATTTTGACCTTTTCCTTCTTTCTTATCATGATGTTATTTATTGCTCCAGTAGCAAGAATTTTTTGTTTTCTTTACATCAAGGTGCAACCCATACAGATAGCTGTGGTCTTTGATCTTCATGGATAAGTATTTTAAATCCTCTTTGCCTTCAGCAAGTAAGGTTTTATAATTTGCATATCACAGATTGCCAATGAGTCTTCCTCCAATCTTGATGCCACGTTCATCCTCATATAATCCAGCTTTTCAGATTATTGCTCAACATACAGAATAAATACATTTGGTGAAAGAATACAATCTTGCTGCCACTTTTAAACAATTCAATGTGCCCTTGTTCTGTTCAAATGATGGCCTCTTGGTCTATGCACAGTTTCCTCATGAGCACAATTAAGCGTTTTGGAATGCTCATTCTCCAAAATGTTGTCCATAACTTGTCAAGATCCATAAAATGTAAAGTCTTTGCAAAGTCAATAAAGCACAAATGGCTGATGTTCAACCATAATCACGAGCCAATGATACTGAAGGAAGAAGTTCAAGGTGCACAGAAGGCATTGGCAAAGAACAAGGCTCTGGAAATTAATGGAATACAAATTGAAATCTTTAAACAAATTGATGCCACACTGTAGGTACTCAGTCATCTATGGAATTATTTAGAAGACAGCTACCTGACCAACTGATTGGATTACATCACGGCCCAGTCATGCACCATCCTCACAATTGCTGTTATGCTTCAGCCCACTGCTGTCACTGGGTCAATCCATCTCCTTGGCTTCTTCCTCGTTTTTACTGACCCTCCACTTTATACCAAGTATGTAAAAGGACTGGTCCCTCATGATAACATGTCCCAAGTATGAGAGACAAAGTCTCACTATCTTGGCTTCTAAGGAGCACTATGGCTGTACTTCTTCCAACACAGATCTTTTTGTTCTTTTGGCAGTTCATGGTACTGTTGAGTTTGAGTCACCAACCTGGGGGTTTAGCAATCCTGTGATTTTCCTACAGTGCCACACCAGGACTCCATTAGTACACTGCTACGCAATGTATACAGACTGAATAAATATGGTGAAAGTTGTTGCTGTGAAGTGTTATCAAATAGGTTCCAATCAAAATTGACTGCATATAGGGTTTCTGAGGAGCAGCTGGTGGGTTTGAAACACCAACCTTGTGGTTAGTAGTCCAGTGCTTATCCTATAGTGCCACATCAGGATTACTCCATTAGCACATTATTGTTGTTGTTGTTAAGTGCCTTCGAGTCGGTTCCGACCCATAGCGACCCTGTACAGGGTTTCCAAGGGTGTAAATCCTTACGGGAGTAGAAAGCCTCATCTTTCTCCCGCGGAGCAGCTGGTAGTTTCGAACTGCTGACCTTAAGGTTCGCAGCCCGATTCGTAACCACTACGCTACCAGAGCTCCTGTTAGCACATTATAGGTATTCAATAAATTTGGCTCATGAATGAATGTTACACTGAATAAAACGCTGTTACTTTAAAACACCAAAAATAATTGTACTAGATTCAGATTGCCCACACTTAGTTTGCTTACTATTATTCCTAAAGTATCTATCTAGGGGGATAGCTACACCAGCACAGATCCACATTTTCTATCAGGTTATATTTGGTAATTTTATAAAATGCAAACCCCACCAAAGTACATACACAAAGCACGAGTACTTGGTTGTTGTTGCTAGCTGCTATTGATTTGCTGCACATACATACACATACTACAAGTACAATTAGTTTATTTAAAGTTTTAGCTCTAAACAAGTGTCAAGCGACATCACATTTTAGGTTATTTGATCACTTAAAGAACTAAAATGATGTTAACCCCAATCTTGCAACAAAAGCCAGACAAACTGAAAATTTAAGTCTTTTCTTGGGCTCACCAGAGAGCTGAGTTAGCCCTAAATCTAAGGTGAAACAGTTATTTGCTGGAAGACACAGCATGCAACCAACCACTGCCATACTTTGGGCAGAGCCACAACTGGACAATGAAAAGAGTAAGGGAAGAGACTGAACTGATGAAAAGAGCTTAGGTTGCAAAGAAAGAGTTAAATGGAAGAAGAAAGACTGCAAGTGGCAAAGAATGGGTAGACTACCTACCTGGGGAAGAATTAACACCTTCTTACAAACTTTTCTCCACTGACCCCAGAGAGCACTTTGGGACAATCCAGGAAGTGAAGAGAGGCAGAACCTGAGCCCCCTGTCCTCTTTTCTCTCAAATATCTCCAGTGGGATAAAAACGAACGTGGAAAGAGGCAATAAACACTTATCTTTAGCAAACTAGTGAGAAATCTATTGTAGTTGAGGGAAGAGATTGGGGGGAGGGGGGGCGGGGAAGCAAATCTATCCTGAATCTCTAAGAGTTGGGATGGACTGCAAAGCAAACATTTTTGTTTGTTTTATCCCTGTGGAAAGGGCAGGGCTCAGAACAATAGCAAAGGGATATGCAGAATCACTAAGAAGGCCTCACCCTAACCCAGGGACACAGTGTATGTTTAAGATCTAAGCTTAATTAGGTGCCACGGAGTCCATTCTGACTCATAGCAACCCTATGTACAAAGAAGTACTGCCGGGTCTTGTGCCATCCTCACTACCACTCGTGTGTTTGATTAAGCCCACTGTTGCAGCCACTAAGTCAACCCATCTCATTGAGGGTCTTCCTTACTTTCTTGACCCTCTAATAATTAGATAAACAATGTCTCCATCTACTTCCCTCTATCTCCCAGGTAACAAGTGACAAGTGACATATATCAACTGTGGAATACTTGTGGGAGATTGCAGGAAAATAGAAACAGACCCTTTCTGATTGAGAGAAATAAGGAGCTGAGGGTAGCACAGAGAAGATGCTGAGTACATAAACTGGTCTTCACCCTAAACACAGATAACTTGAAGTCTGTGATGCACTGAGGGTAACTATAGCAAGGACACTATACAAATCCAGCCAACTCCTGACTTTATACCTTAACTCAATTCTGTACTCTTAAGGCCTAGGAAGTTGCTCTGGTAGTGTAGTGGTTATGAATCGGACTGCGAACCACAAGGTCAGCAGTTCGAAACTACTAGCTGTTCCACGGGAGAAAGATGAGGCTTTCTGCTCCCGTAAAGATTTACAGCCTCAGAAACCCTGTACAGGGTCACTATGAGTCGGAACCGCCTCCATGGCACATAACAACAACAACAAGGCCTAGGAAAGAAAGACTGGACCCATTTTTAGATGTAAAAACCATTTTTCTCTGTCTAGACTTTTCTATATAAGATATCTGGCATTCAACAAATAATTAAGAAAAACAATAGTAAAAGCAATTCTGAAAGAAAACAAAGTTAAACTCCACTACCATCATGTTAATCCCGAATTATAGCAATTCTACATAGGATTTCTGAGACTTTACCAGAACAGACAGCCTCCTTCGGAGCGTATGGTAGGTTTGACCATAAACATTTCAGTTAGTAATCCAATGCCTAACCCACAGTGCCACCAGGGCTGGTCTTATACTATTTTAAGAGTTCCCATAAAGGACTCCTGGTGTGATGCTGTGGTTAAATATGCCAGACTGAAAAGCTGTTTGAACTGCAAGGTTGGTGGTTCAAGCTCACCAGCTGCTCCTCGGAAACCCTATATAGGGTCCCTATGGGTCGGAACCGACTCGACGGCACTTCACAACAACAAGAACATAAAGCTATAGTTGGTATTGAGTTAAACTGTGCTCCATAAGGTTTTTAATGGCTGAATTTTTATAAGTAGAATACCAAGACTTTTTTTCAAAAGCACCTCTGGACTATGGATGAACTTGAACTGAAAATCCTGGTGACCTTAGTTTCAAAACATCAACCATTGATAGTCCTGTGGAATACAGCTCTTTTCTGGCACACTAGTCACCAATAAGCTGGACATGACTTAGTGCAACTGATTTTGGTTTTTAATAAAGCTAGAATAATTGTGATAATATGATATTTGCAAAAGGATAAAGAGAATTGAGAAATAGACCCCTATAAATATACATATAAATATACATAAAAGACCTTTCTTTAAAATGTTTAAGAGCAAATATGTCAGTTTTAGGACTAAGTTGCTCCTGACAAGCCATGGTATTTTCAATAGCCTCATGTGCATGCAAAGGATGAACAGTGAATAATGACGATCATATAGAAACGGATGCGTTTGAGTTATGGTGTTAGAGAAGAATATTTACCAGGAGGGACTGGTCCCTGGAGAAGGATATCATGCTTGGTAACTGCACAGTCAGTGAAAAAGAGGAAGACTCCCAATGGGATGAAATGGCACAGTGGCAGCAGCAATAGGCTCTAGTGTAACAACAATTGTGACAGGACCAGGTAGTGTTTCGTTCTGTTGTGTATAGGCACCTAACAGCAACAAGTACAGCTAAAACCAAATACACTGCCATGTGGTCAGTTCAGACTCATAACAACCAACCCTGTAAAACCCAGAAATCTGTCCCATAGGGATTCTGAGTTTTGGGGGTTTTTTTGCCCCTGTGAATCTTTACGGAAGCAGACTAGCTTCCTCTTTCTCTTTCAGAGCAGCCTGTATTATGCTTGAACTATACTGACCTTTTGGTTAGCAGCTCAATGCTTAACATACTGTGACACCAAGGCGTTGATCCATCCATCATACAAAGAAAGGTGACTTTCGAAAAGCTACACAGGTAATTTAACTGAGAAGGAACTAAACCAAACTTATTGTCATTGAGTCGATTCTGCCTCACAGCAACTCTGTATAGGGTTTCTGAGGCTGTAAATCTAGCCAGGAGAAGATAGCCTTATTTTTCTCCTGAGGAGCAGCTGGTGGGATTGAAATGCTTGTTAGCCATCCAGTTCTTATCCTACAGCACCACTAGGGATCCTTTCAATTGAGAAAGGAACGTTTGTTTCATTCTTCCAACAAATATTGCTGAATATTATGAAGAATAGATAACTAAATGTCCATATGCAAAAATATGAGCCTTAATACATCTCTCTTACCCTTACAAAAATATCTGCTCAAAATGTATCATAGGCCTATATATAAAATGTAAATTATTAAACTTCCAGGAGAAAATAGTTCTTATTTTGAGTTGGGTGAAATGTTGTTATAAACTTCATAAAAGAAAAAAAAAAAAAAACAGTAAATTGATTTTATTATCAACATTAACTTTTATAATGCTTGGAAAAGACCTTTTTAAAAGAATGCATAGAAAAGCTATAGACTGAGAAAAAATATTTGCAAAGCAAATTTCTCATACACAGAATACAAAAACAAGTCTCAAAACTCAACAATGAGAGCACAAACAACAATTTTAATGTGGTGTGGGGCAGAAGTCCTGAATGGACACTTCAGAAAAGGTGTGTCAGCTAAGATGAAAATATGCTCAACGTCCTTAGTCAAGAGGACACTGCAATAAAACACCCAATAAGATAGCATGCATGAAGTCAGAATTGACTCAACAGTGTTTGTTTTTTTTTGTTTTTAGGCACCCATTAGAATTGCGAAAGTAAATAAACAAAATTCCTTACAAGATCAAGTGCTGGCAATGATGTAGAATGATGATAAAGTCTTTCTCAGAGGTACAGCCAGCCACCTTAACTAGCCCTGCTGGCACAATGGTTAAGCATTAATGCTAAGCAAAAGATTAGCAGTTCAAACCTATCCAGCAGCTTCACAGGAGAAAGACCTGTTGATCTGCTCCTATAAAGTGCTGTCCCAGTCAGTTCCAACTCATAGTGACCCTATATAGGGTTTCTGAGGAGCACCTGGTGAGTTTGAATCACCTACAGTGTAGAAAAGTCTATGGAGAAGTTCTACTCTGTTACATGGAACACTGTTTTAAGTTGAAATCGACTCTACAGCACTTAACCAAAATAACATAGCAATCACGGAACAGAGTTAGGCAGTTTCTTAAAACATTAAAACATTCACAAACCATAGGACCCAGAAATTCTTTTCTTAGATATTTGTCAAAGTATACTGAAAGCTGATAGTCACACAAAAATCTGTGCATGGAAGTTTATAATAGCTTAATTCATGTTGTGTTGTTTTTATGCATTGTTAGTTTATTCTGACTCATAGAGACCCTACATGCAATGGAATGAAACACTGCTGACGTGCTGCGCCATTCCTCACAACCATTGCTATGTTTGAGGCCACTGTTGCAGGCACTATTTTGATCCAGCACATTGAGGGTGTCTTCCTTTAATAACAATCCTTCAAAACAGGTACAAAGACGAATGTGGGCACCATGTCTGACTTCTGTTGACTCCACAAGAAGGAAAGATGGCCAAACTCAAAATCAGCCAAAGGCTGATTTTAATGAAGCAGAGGTCAGATATGCTTCTACCCTACAACCTTCTTTACCCAATTCTGACTCCAACTATTCCTCCCATAGCACTCTCTGTTTCACATCTGGATTTGATAATCCATTGCAATGGCCATACAGAGTTCATAACAGTTCTCACAATTATGGGGCTTATTAGAGAAGTGAATATGGTATACTTCAGAATCAAAACACCAACTCAATACACAGCAGTTCTCCAGTCAGGAATGCTTCTAGTCTGCCATATTGCAGGCATACCTCATTCTAGTTTTCAGCCTCTCAGCCATGTGATCCCTTGGCCTCTGCCCTGCTTGAGCACATGTTACAAAGTTCTTTTACTGAATCTGTGAGGGCCCAAAGGGCACATTCTTCAAGTCAGTTTCCTGACAGTAGGCACTCACTTTTCATAGTTCAAACCTAGAGTTCGAAGCTGCTCTGTCTCTCCATGCCACCGCCTCTGCTGTGGCCTCTTGCCTTTACAGTATTTCTAGGTAGGGATCCCACGTGTCACCCATGCTCTTCTTTCTTGATGGTCCTGGGATCCTCCATCTCTGCTTCCAAGATGGTTCCTTTTAAGCCTAGCTAGAGGACAAAGTAGAGATGCTAAAGCAAATGGAAGAAATGAGGAGGTACATGAGCTGAACAGAAAATTTCAAAGATCAGCTCAAGAGGATAAAGCCAAATAGTATAACAAAATGTGCAAAGACATAGAGTCAGAAAACCAAAAACGAAGAATATGCTCCACATCTCTCAAGCTGGGAGAACTGAAGGAACAATTCAAGCCTTGACTTTTGTTACTGAAGGAGTCTCTGGGCAAATTATTGAATGATGAAGAAAGCATCAAGAGAAGATGGAAGGAATACAGAGTCACTGTACCAAAAGGATATGGTTGATGTTCAACCGTTTCAAGAGGTAGCATATGATCAAGAGCCAATGATACCGAAGGAAGAAGTCCAAAGTGCACTGAAGCAACTGGCAAAGAACAAGGCACCAGGAATTGATGGAATAAAAATTGAAATCTTCCAAGAAAGTGAGGCAGCACAGGAGGCACTCACTCATCTCTGCCAAGAAATTTGGAAGACAACTATTTGGCTGACTGACTGAAGAAATCCCTATTTGTGCCCATTCCAAAGAGAGGTGACCCAACGGAATGCGGAAATCATCAGACGATATCTTTGATAATCCATCCAAGTAAAGTTTTACTAAAAGTAGTACAGAAACAGCTACATGCATATATTGACAGAGAACTTCGAGAGGTTCTAGCCGGATTCAGAGGTTCAAGCCAGATTCAGAAGAGGCCATGGAACGAGGGATATCATTGCTGATATCTGATGGATCTTGGCTGTAAGCAGAGAATATCAGAAAGATGTTTACCTGTGCTTTATTGACTACAAAAAGGCTTTTGACTGTGTGGATCATGACAAGCTACAGACAACACTGCGAAGTATGAGGATTCCGGAACACTTAATTGTGCTCATGAGGAATCTGTACTTGGACCAAGAGGCAGGTGTTCGAACAGAACATGGGAATACTGAATGATTTCAAATTAAGAAAGGTGTGCGACAGGGTTGTATTCTTTCACCACACTTATTCAAGCTGTATGCTGAGCAAATAATATGAGAAGCTGGGTTATGTTAAGAAAAACATCACATCAGGATTGGAGGAAGACTCATTAACATCCTGCGATATGCAGATGATACAAGCTTGCTTGCTGAAAGTTAAGAAGACTTAAAAAAAGTTACTGATGAATATCAAAGAGCACAGTCTTTGATATGAACTGCAACTCAACGTAAAGAAAAAAATTTTCACCACTGGACCAATAAACAACATTCTTATCAATGGAGAAAAGATTGAAGTTGTCAAGAACTTCATTCTTCTTGGATCAACTATCAACACTCATGGAAGCAGCAGTCAAGAAATAAAAGGACATATTGCTTTAGGCAAATCTGGTGCACAAGACCTTTTGAAAATGTTGAAGAGCAAAGACATCAACTTGAGGACTAAGGTGCGCCTGACCCAAGCCATGGTATTTTCAATCACCTCATATGCATGAGAAAGCTAGACAGTGAATAAGGAAGATCACAGAATAATTTATGTTTTTGTGTTATGGTGTTGGAGAATATTGAAAATGCCATGGTCTGCCAAAAGAAACAACCAATGTGTGTTGGAAGAAGTGCTGCCAGACTGCTCCTTGGAGGCCAGGATGGCCAAATTTCGTCTCTCATACTTGGGACATATTGTCAGGAGGGACTAGTCACTGGAGAAGGATATCATGTTTGGTACGGTAGAGGGTCAGAGAAAAAGAGGAAGACCCCTAGCGAGATGGACTGGCAAAGTGGCAGCATCAATGGACTCAAGCGTGGCAACGATAGGGAAGTTGGCCCAGGATCGGGCAGTGTTTTTTCACCTGTGCATAAGGTCGCTATGAGTTGGTACGGACTCGATGGCACCTAACAATAAAGGACCAAAATAATCAATTCCAGCCTTAGAGACTTGAGTACCTATTTGCATGGTCTCACCCAATCACTTGGTGGGAATTACGAAGACTTTGGATAGAAAAGCCATATCAAGTAAATTCAAGGCACTACACAACTGGAAACATCCCCATGTCCTTCAGTAGGTGAAGGGATAACAATCTGTGGTACATCCATATAAAAGAATACTACTAAGCCATAAAAATAGGGAGAAAACTCAAAGTACTGATTCATATACCAATATGGATGGATCTTCAATGCATTTTTCTAAGTGAAAGATATCATACAGAAAAGGTGACATATTGTACAATTCCATTTATTCGACATTCAAAAAGCAAAACAAAAGAGACAGATTTCAGATCAGTAGTATTAGGGATGCAGAGAGGAAGGTTTGACTGCAAAAGTATTGTTGTTGTTAAGTGCCGTTGAGTTGGTACTGACCCATAGCAGTCCTACGTAGGGTTTCCAAGGAGCAGTTGGTGAGCTTGAACTGCCCGTCTTTTGGTTTAAAATGCCTTTGCAATCCAGCACATTAACCCATAGCGCCACTTTGCAAAAAGGAATTCTGGGGGTAATGCAACTGTTTGATATCATGACCATGCTAGTAGATGCATGGCTCCATGAAACTACTAACATTAACAAGTACCCACAAAGAGTAAACTACTGTATGCAAGCTAAAAATAATCTCATTTAAAAATTACTGTTAATGTTTCTGAAATGTCAGCATTAGATTGAATATATTATATTACTTTTGCTTTTAATAGTAATGAAGTTGGTTCTGACTTATAGTGACCCTATAGGTTTTCCAAGAAACAGTTGGTGGGTTTGAACTGCTGACCTTGTGGTTTACAGTCTAGTACTGATCCAACAGAGCCATACCCGGAGTCCTGGTATATATTAGGGCAACAGAATATACAGAATTCAGAAGATTAACTGTGTCTTCAATTGGTAGAACACTGAACAAATCAATTAAACAAAGAAGTTCTTTGTTAATGGGTTGTCTTCCAGTTTTCCAGTGGGTACTCTGACGTTCACCTGAATAGACCAAATCTCTTATATCAGATCATTAGTGAGTTACTAAAGCCCAGCCTGCTTTACTAGCAAGCTGAGTCAAAATATAGGTTGTTTTTTTTTTTTTTTTTCCGGCACCTTACCTACTTCTCTAACTTCACCAGTCTTACTCTTGGTTGTTTCAAGAGACGACCTCTTTTCAATCTTAGTACATCTACTATATGCTATTCCTTCTTCTGCTTTATTTTTACTCCTCCTTCACTTCATAGTTCCTATTCATCATTTAGAGCTCAGTTCAAATATCATTCAACTAAACTGTCTGCCTTACAACCCTAACTAGGTTATGTCCTATAAATTTACAATCCCAAAGCACCCTTGAATACATTCATAACAAATTTAGCAAGTAAGAAAGTAGCAGTTTAGCACCTACCTTCAAAAACTCCATAAGGGAATGGAACTACCTGGCCTGTTACTCTCCATTTCATTTTTAGCATTTAGCACAAAGTGGATGATCTACTGAATGACAGAGTTTTCCATTGTTGAGAGGCAGACCATGTTTATTCATTCTAGTGTCAGAATTTAAAAATTTAAACATAATTAAAGCTCACTGCTGGTTAATATTTAGTTCTTAGAGACTTCTTATAAACATTCTCCCCCCTGCCATGTCCTACTACTACATATACTAGTCTCCTAAATAACCCTTAAACAATTTGGGTTTTTGAAATGTGTATTTTACCTTAAATGCGTACCTATAAAATGTACTTGTTTTTACTTTTTCATCCATATTTATGGATTGTTGTAGATGTTAAGTGTTGTTGGGTCAGTTTTGACCCACAGCGACCTTGTATTGGGTCTCTGAGGAGCAGCTGGTGAGCTTGAACCACTTTGCAGCTCAAACAAACTTTGCAGTCCAGAGCACTAATCTACAGTGCCACATTTTTGAATTATTACCATGCTCTAAATGACTTTATATAAGTCCACTTGTGTGATTTTTAGGTTTGGGCTCTAGAAAGACACAAACTACTACTAAAGGACATATTACACTTACAAACAAGTCATGTGTCATAAGGAGAGGGATACCTCTCCTCTTGACTTATGGGATGGTAAAAATATGCCAACAAATGGCAAAAGCTAGTATAGTCACTCAAAAGAGTAACTGAAGATTCAAATGCCTTTCTTAGAATTCAGAAAGATTTTAGAGAAATATCTCTGTGCAATTTCTGAAATCCCAGTTTTAAGGAAAAGGGTGACACACAGTTATCTTATTTCCTATATGCCTCATAGCTGAATAAATAGCAATGTTTTCTTCTATTTAAAGCCAGATTATTTCATCATTATTAGCTTTGGCCTAACCTAATGTTGAAGTTTCCACCACCTGTCAGTTTGTCGTACTGTGGTGGCTTGCACTTTGCTATGATGCTATAAGCTATGCCACTCATATTTCAAATAGCAGTAGAATAACCCTTGGTAAACAGACTAAGACAGAATGTGAAGGCAGACTTGGTGAACTAGTCCCAAAAATCAGTCAAAGAATACCCTATGGGTCACAATACTTGATTGTCTGAAATATGAGCTTGTAGGTTGAAAGACATTCCAAATCCACAGTGGCCACAACAATGGACCTAAACATGCTAAAGATCATGAAGACGGCCAAGGGCTGGGTAACGTTTCCTTCTGTTGTACACGGGTCCCAAAAGTCAGGCCAACTCAATGGCATCTCACAACACTGAAGTTTATCACTGAAAAACAGGGAAACTTTTCTACAAATAAGTCAGTTTTTACTATTTATAATATTATTTTTATATCAGTAAGAGCATTTACAGAAAGCATACAATTCCAACTAAGTAGAGCTAAAAGTAACAGATAGAGGTGACATTAAAAACTGGACAATACAAAAATAATAAAACAGAACTATAGTAAAGCATCAAAATCACTTAAACAGCCGACCTTTTGGTTAGCAGCTTAATGTTATTATCTCTACAAATAATTTAAAGATAAACAAAGGTCATGGTTTACTAAAAGTAATTGTTACAGGCTTTCACAGTTCCCTACTCCCTACTCCTGGTATGTTGCTACATAATTCCTGTTATTGTTTTATTGTTAAGTGTCGTCGAGTCGGTTCCGACCCATAGCGACCCTCTCGAGGGTTTCCAAGGAGCAACTGGTGAACCTGAACCAGCAACCTTGCAGTTCAAACTGACTTTGCAGTCTAGCGCATTAACCCACAGCGCCACACCTGATCAATCCATAGTACTAAAATATTTCATTATAAGTTTGGAATGGGTACTTAAATTTCCTTAGCAACTACAGAACTGTATTGGTGAGAGGGAAAAAGGAGAAGAGAAAAAGAGAGAGAAAGGGAAAGTGAGGGACAAAAAAGCAAGAAATTGAGAACAAGTATAGAAGTATGTGAAGAAAAAAGAACCAATGGAGGTTCGTGTTCATAAAATAACTGCACTCAATTTCAGTACTTTTGAGGGGTTTTATCCACTTGGTATTTCTATTAAACGATATCAACAAAATTTAATAAATATAACACATCGCTTTGTTATATATGGCCTTAGAGTACACATGCAGTAAGAATCTAAGAACAGCCAAAAAGGCCTGAAGAAGAGAGGACTAGTATGAAAAGAAATAGGTTCCATGCTTTCAATTATATATGGAAGGCAAAAACAGCCCTCCACCATAATCACGTATGCTTCATACTACTATCATGTTGTTCTCTGTTCAATTTGCTATCACTGTGCTTTACTTTTAAAACTGAGAAGAACGCTTAAACAGTTAACTCTTAGAAGAAACTCAAGTTATTCACTAAGAAATTACTTCTCTGGGTCATAGTAGCAATTGTTGTTGTTGTTATTTGTTCTGACTCACAGTGACCCTGTATAGGGTTTCGAAGGAGCGGCTGGCGAGTTTGAACCAAACTGACCTGTGCTTTATCCCACAGCACCACAGCAGGACTTCTATAATAGCAATAACCAATGTAATATTATTACTGAGACACATTTTTAACATTTCTGCATTTCAAGATTGATTTATTGTCTATATCCTTTTTTTCCTCCTTTTCCAAGTCTTCTAAGAGAGTAATAGGAATGAATACTATGTTTTTCCTAGGAAATACTGCATGCCTTTGGCAAATTACCTTAAAATGAAAGCAGTACAAAAACCTTTAATGCAACAACAATCAAAATCACAGATTCCCATTTATTTGAAATCAGTATATAAATTCAAACTTCTCAACTTCCAGTGGCAAACTAAACGCTCAAAATCAAACAAAGATTCCCTCTTCTCATTTAATGTGATCCAATGAAGACAAAGAAATATAGGTCTGGAAAATGATTTAACTGGTAGATATTTTAAAGCAGTTTGGTTTCTTTAGAGGGAAAGGAGATGGTCAATGGAATATAATGCATTTGCTTTCAAAATCAAATACAAGGGGGTGTGTAAACTTTTAGAAGTTCAAATTCTTTTTCTTAATTATTATGTTAAGCTGCTTCTGACAATATGAAAAAAATTATATATACAACTCTAAGGAATAATTTTAAATACTGTTCATAAAATAATCTGAATATACTTATAATCAGATCAGGAGTTACTAAATTGGAAGATAAATTCCTCTCTGGACTATTGACCAAGATGTTTTGTAACCAAGCTTTAATGAACTATGAAAACAAAAATCCAAAAAAAGTAAAAGGCGGCTACAGTTTCCATACTATATATAAAAAAGGAAAACACTATGAGCGAGCTTAAAGCTATAGCTTGCTAAAAGTATGCAGTGGCAGCACAGAGTAAAGAGCTGATATAAGTAAAGGGACTACAAGTGTTTCTAGGAACATCAAATCTCAATTAATAGTCCCTATTTTAGATTGTGCTGGGAGTAGAAAGTAGTGGAGACCCATCAATAACAATTAGGGCTAAGAAAGCAAAAAGTCAGAAATGGTGATGGAAAGGAGACTGAAAAGCAGTAGTAAAAATAAAACTTAAACCTTCTTAGGAGGGACAGTCCCACTAGAAATGACAAGCAGACAAGCCTGGAACAGCTAGAGCAATAGAAGATACTTCTCGAAAGAATGACCAGCAGGAAAAATCCAAAACAAAAATGGCAATTTGATTGGCTACTACAAGAACAAGCAAATTGTTCACCAGGGAGCCATCAAGGCAAGCAATCAAGTCCCTTCAGGACAAACCCCACTCCAAGATTGAAACTCAAAGGGAACACATGAGCAGGCAAGTAAGCTTGCTGGCAACCACATTGGTCTACTGGTGAGTAGAAGAGGAGGAAAGGCAGCAATGAAGAAATGGACTAAGTTCAATAGACTCCCACTGACCTGGAGATGAGAAAGAGCAGAGGAAGGGCTGGTTGGTCTGAAGTGTGGTGAGACCTGAGGACACCTGAGCACATGGACAAGGACATAGCCACAGAGGGCTAGAATTTAAAGTGCAACATCCTACTGATATGAAGTGAGGGGAGACGAACAAGAATGCCCAAACTTGCAGACAGTATCCATTTGACCCAGCCTTGATGGCTTGATAATCAGAATTCGACTACAGGAAGATTAAAAAAAAAAACAATTTTTTGATAAAAAACAAGTGCAAATTGCTACAATTTGATGAACTTTACCTATACTTAAGGAGTCCTGGTGTGGCGCTGTGGGTTAATGTGCCAGACTGCAAAGCCGTTTGAACTGCAAGGTTGGCAGTTCAAGCTCACCAGCTGCTCCTCGGAAACTCTATACAGGGTCGCTATGGGTTGGGATCGACTCGATGGCACTTAACAACATCAACAACCTATACTTATGGATGTAGTAGCTCCAAATACCAACTGAAAGCAGAGTCTTCACATCAAGTATCAATACTATCCCCTTTGTATACAGGGTAGATCGGGATGGCTAACTTAGACATTGGCTACCTAAAATGAGGGGGCGATATAGGCACGGCATGGCTTACAAGGTTTCAAGAGGGAGTTTAGTTTAAGAGTCTGTGGGGAAAGGTAGAATCCCCACTGAATAGTTTTCATCTTATCTAGATAGGTCTGCTAAAAAAGAGATGGAGATAAAATTGTTACGATTTAATCATGAATAATTGTTATCATGACTAAGTGCAACTGTCACAACTGTAAAGGTAGAAATTTTGTAACAAAAACGAGGGAGTAGTTAATCTTCCAGTCCAGAAACAGAAGACCCTAGGACCACCAAGGGAGAAGAGCATGAGTGGAATGTGAGATCCTATCCAGAGAAACAGCTATACCAGAGATGGAGGCAGCTATGGGACATGGAGAAATACAGCAGCTGAGAACTACAATCTCATGGAAAGAGAAAGACTAAGAGCTGGCGGCCAGGAGGCAGGCTTGCAGAAAGTGCCCTTTGGTTGTTTAGATTACTATATATTCCTGAGTGTTTTTGTGTACATCCCTTCTCTTCTCCCCACCCCCTCAACCCTACTCCCACCTCCCCTCAAAAAAACAGGCGGAATAGAAGCAAATACTATTGAATGATGATGCACGGAGATTGTATTCACTGCACTGAAACAGTGGTGTAAAACCAATGTTCTCCCATGTAAACTATCACTCAATTCACAATAAAACTTTAAAAGAAGAGGAAAATTAGCATGGCAAAAGATTTACTATTTTTAAAAGCATCTGACCTAAGCCATGACCTTTTCAACGTTCTCTTTCAATGTGAAAACTGGACAATGACACAGGTATAGAGAAGAATTGATACATTTGAATTGTTGTATTGGTAAACACAAGGAACTCTGGTAGCATAGTGGTTATGAATCGGGTTGCTAATCTCACTGTCAGCAGTTCGAAACTACCAGATGTTCTGCGGAAGAAAAATGAGGCTTTCTGCTCCTGTAAAGATTTACAGCCTCGGAAACCCTGTACAGGGTTGCTATGAGTTGGAACAGACTCCATGGCACATAACAACAACAACAAATTGGTAAATAACAATGAATATACACTGTAGACAGCTAGAAGAATGAACAAATCAATCTTAGAAGAAATATACGCAAAATGCTACTTAGAAGCAAGAATAGCAAGATTTCAGGTCCTTTACTTTGAACACACCAATCACTAGAAAAAACCTGACTGGTAAAGTAGAAGGCCAGCACAAACAAGGGAAATCCTCAATGAGATGGCAAAATAACCAAACAATGGACTCAATTATACCAACAATCATGAAGATGGTACATGTGGTGTAGTGAATTATCTAATATCTCTTTAACCATAGCCTGTAACTCACACCAAAGTTTTTGCCCTGCTGGGTCTGGGTAAGAGAAGGTAGGAGAGGACACTGATAATATGACATGATCCAGGTGTGGCTGTTAGCAGAATTCACTGTTTTCGCAAAAACTTGAAACTCTAGCATGGGTACAAAATGAGCCATCTCAGAAGTAGGAGGGGGAATCTACCATCAAAGGTGAGCCAGGAGGAGAGCATGTCATTTGAACCCTGACATCCTTGTGCACTGAACCTTCTTTACCTTGGACATAAAGCTGTGACACTGGAGGAGTGACAGAGGAACAGCAGCAACAGAACCAAGAACCACAGCATGAGACAGAGCAATGGACTTCCCAGCTCACAGAGCAAGTCAAACTGAGTGACCCTACTCGGCAGGAAGCTTGATTGTAGACTGGGTGCCTCCAGACACTGAAGTGGGAGTGCTACTAGATTTAGAGACCCATGGAGCTAAAACCGAATGACTTTAGGGTGAGGATCATGATGGAATGGTGTGTCCTATGGGAAATACCGTGCCCTGAACATTTCTGACCCCAAATTGTAACTTCCCTAATAAACCCTGAGAAGCTGGGTTCTATGAAGAAAAACATGGCATCAGGATTGGGAGGAAAACTCATTAACTACCTGCGATATGCAGATGATACAACCTTGCTTGCTGAAAGTGAAGAGGACTTAAAATACTTACTGATGAAGATCAAGGACTACAGCCTTTGGTATGGATTACATCTCAATGTAAAGAAAACAAAAATCCTCACCACTGGACCAGTAATCAATATTCGTATCAACAAAGAAAAGCCTGAAGTTGTCAAGGACTTCATTCTTCTTGGATCAACTATCAACACTCATGGAAGCAGCAGTCAAGAAATAAAAGGACATATTGCATTAGGCAAATCTGCTGCACAAGACCATTTTAAAGTGTTGAAGAGCAAAGATGTCAACTTGAAAACTAAGGTGCGCCTGACCCAAGCCATGGTGTTTTCAATAACCTCATATGCATGCGAAAGCTGGACAGTGAATAATAAGGAAGACCGTAGAAGAATTGATGCCTTTGAGTTGTGGTGTTGGAGGAGAATATTGAAAGTACCATGGGCTGCCAAAAGAACAAAGAGATCTGTGTTAGAAGAAGTGCAGTCAGAGTGCTCCTTGGAAGCCAGGATGGACAAATTTTGTATGTCATACTTGGATACATTGTCAGGAAGGAACAGTCCCTGGAGAAGGATATCATGTTTGGTAAGTTGGAGGGTCAGAGAAAAAGAGGAAGACCCCCAGTGAGATGGATTGGCAGAGTGGCAGCATCAATGGACTAAAGCATGGTAATAATTGTGAGGTTGGCCCAGGACTGAGCAGTGTTTTGTTGTGCATAGGGTTGTGCATTATGTTGTGCATAGGGTCATTATGAGTCAGTACTGACTAGATGGCACCTAACAACAGCAATAATAAACATAAACCCCATAACTATGAGTGTGGTGTGTGAGTCTTTTGTGGTCATTGCAACACATTATCGAACCCAACTGAAGAGTATAGACGGATGAGGAAAGTATGGTTGGTGTTTCATATTTTACAATGCAGGATCAGAAACATTTAGTTCTGTTACACATTGTTGCTAGCTATTGAGTCTATTTTGATTCATGTTTTTGCTGTTGTTAGGTGCCATCAAGTTGGTACCGATCCATAACGACCTTATGCACAGCAGAACGAAACACTGCCTGATCCTGGGCCAACCTCCCTACTGCTGCCACGCTTGAGTCCGTCGATGCTGCCACTTGGCCAATCCATCTCATTGGGGGTCTTCCTCTTTTTCTCTGACCCTCCACCTTACCAAACATGATATCCTTCTCCAGCAACTGGTCCCTCCTGACAATATGTCCGAAGATGCATAGCCTCCCTGTATTACAGTTTTCAAGGATCAGCTGGAGGGTTGAAGTGATGAACTTTCAGTTCACCAGTCTTGTGGTCCAGTGCTTATCCTACAGTGTGACACCAGGACTCCACTAAGTCACACTAAATCACCACTAATTTGAATAACGGAGCCCAGCACTGTAGGTTAACCACTGGACTGTTAATCACAATGCCACCAGTTCAAACTCACCAGCCACTCCAGAGGAAGAAAGTTGAGGCTTTGTGCACCCATAAAGATTTATAGCCTCAGAAATCCTATAAAGGGTTGCTGTGATCCAGAATCAACTCAATGGTACCTAACAACAAAGACTGGAGTAAACTAGACAGCAACTAACAACAAGAAAGAAAGCAGCAAATTGAACTATCAGAATATGAACACACACTCAAATTAAAGGAACTGCTATAAAATTTTTGAGACCTTAAAGAAGAAATATTTGCAATGTTAAGTAAAATAAAAGGGATAAAATTCACTTTTTATATCCAACAAGAAAAGCAGGAGAAGCAGAGACATGTTAAAGGAGGCTCCCCGGTGGAGACGCAAAAAAAAACAAAGAAGGTGCTTTCCCAGAACAGTTCCAGAGCTTTGGATCTGGTACAAAGCGGGGGACATCAGTTTTCTGCATGCATCAGTGGAAAACTCTGACTGTGGTAGGAATATGAGGCGATTTCTGAATCAATCGGGATACTGCTTAAGGGCCCCTCAGCCTGGGCTAAGATCAGAGGGTGGGGCCACAGTAAGGCTGATACAGTGCTAAAAGCCATGGAGCTGTGCCTGGAAACAGAGGTGTGATGGCTTTTACTACTTTTTTTTCCTCCTTTCCCCTGTTGGACCCTCTCTGACCAGCCAGGGAACCTTCACGCAAGTGGGAGCGCACCCCTAAAGGGTCCAGCGTTGTGCCCACAGTTTTCCCATGGCAAAAAGAAGAAATGCCTGAAAGCCCTAGCAGTCCCACAAGCTAATCCTTTGGCTGCTTCTAATGACATCTGACTCTGGGACTTAGCCCTAAAGTTGACCTGGGTGGGACCCTTTATTCCTGCCTTACCTAACAAGAGATAGCAGGTCTGGCCATACAGCCAAACCGTATGTGCACCTTGTAAAACCCCAACATAAAAGGCAAGAGCCAATAACAACTACTATATACAAGGACTCACCTATTTTGAGAATTACCCTGTGCATACACAGATACTAACTGACCTTCAGAGACAAAAATAGAGGACAGTCTCACTTCAATTCATTTCTCAGTATCTATCTGTGCACCTCCACGGTGGTGACTAGAAGAGGGATGTGAGTGAGTGGACATCCCTACCCTGGAGGTTTCTACTGTTCACACACACTGACCAGTACCACTAAGGCTACTGAATAGTCAGGTATGGTTTTATTTTTGTTTTTGTGTGGTGCTTTTTGTCTCTGCTTTTATATTGTTTCTGTTTTGGGTCCTTTTGGTCTCACTTTTTTCCTGGGGGTGGGAGCTTTCTCTCCCTATGTTACCCAAGAAGAGGCAGCAAATGTGGCCATATAGCCAAGCTACAATCATACCCCATAATATGCTACCATCTGGATGGGAGCCAATAACAGCTGCTAGGCATTACATAGATAGCCAACACTTGCTGAGATAGCTTTCAGCTGAGGAATAAGAGATGTGAAAAGATAAGCCTTTTTCCAGATCACTCCTACCAGGAGACACTCAGTAAGCTTAACAACACAGTAACACGCTTTCATTTAATCACTGAAAACGCATTTAACTATTGAAAATGTCAAAGAAAAAAACAACAAAAGATCTCAGCATATGTCCAGAAACAGAAAAGAGTAACGGAGACAAATGAGCTGGAGGCAGACATAGACTTCCCATTAGGAAAAGAGCAGGCTTTGGATCTGCCTGAGAATGAATTCAGAAGAATGATATGAGACAAAACCAAATGCTCCACAGAGGGGTGGAGGAAAATAAGGAAAAAGTCAGGAGAGTGCTATAGGAACAATCAAATAAGATAGAACATTGGAAACAATTCAAAACCTGCAAAAAGAGGTCTAGATGATTAACAATAAAACATTAGAAATGGACAATACACTGAAAAGGCAAAGGAATAGAATTGAAGGGATGCAAGACAAATTTCTCATTACTGCTAAGGTAGAATAGCAAGCAGAAAAAAGGATAAAAAAAATCTGAAGAGAGTCTAAGATTCATATTGGACAACATGAAGAGCATTAACTTAAGAATTATTGGCATTCTGGAACGGGAAGAACCACAGAAGTCCACAGAGGAGTTAGTTGAGGAGCTGCTGAAAGAAAATGTGCCTAACATATTGAAGGATGAGAAGCATTAAAGAAGCTAAACAAACCCCAGGAAGGATAGACCCCAAAAGAAAATCATCAAGACATACCATAATCATGCTCTCCAAAATCAAAGACAAGGAGAGAATCCTAAAAGCAGCTAGGGAAAAGAGAAGTGTTACTTAGGAAGGTAAGCAAATCAGATTAAGCTCTGACCTCTCAGCAGAAACCATGCAGGCAAGAAGGCAACAGGGAGACATCTATAAAACCCTAAAAGAAAAAAAACTGCCAATGAAGAATCGTCTACTCAGCAAAACTGTCAATCAAATACAATGGTGCAATCAAAACATTCCAGGATAAACAGAAGCTACGAGATTTTGTCAAAGCCTATCCAGCACTTCAAAACAGTCTCAAAGGAGTTCTTTGGAATGAAAACCAACAAGAAAAGACAACAACCAGAGATTGACAGATGTGGCAACATCACCCAGAACTCAAGCAAACAGATAGCAGAGTTCAGAACAGAATAAAATTACAACAATGAATTCAGAGGACCTGTAAGGCCAATCAAAAATCAAAATAATAACAATGTCAAAGAAGGGAAAAATATAGGTACAGAGATGCAGGTGGTGAGGACATCAGATAGATTGCAGGATCCAAAAGACTGTCTTATATGGAGAAAAAAGTTAATAGACTATAAGTAAGTAACCTCAAAGAAAGTCAATACTTCACAACTTACCATGAAAATGAAGATCCAAGTAGAACAATGAAACATTTAAAACTAAGTAGAAACTGACAAGAAATAGCACAAAGAACATAACTCAGCACAAGAAAGCAAGGAGAGCAAAGGAACGAGCAAAACCACAAAAAAACCTAACACAATGACAGCAATTAATTCATATCTATCAATAATTACAGTGAATGTCAATGGATTAAATGCACCAGTGAAGAGACAGAGAGTGGCAGAATGGATAAGAAAATAAGACCCTTCAATATGCTGCCTGCAAGAGACACACCTTACACACAAAGACAAAAACAGACTAAAAGTTAAATGATGGTATAAAATATACCAAGCTGATTACAACAAAAAATAAGCAGGAGTGCCAATACTAATCTCTGATAAAATAAACTTTAAGGCAAAAACCAGAATAAGAGATAACCAAGGACACTATCTCATGATTAAAGGGTCAACTGAGCAAGATGACATAACCATAATAAATACCTACACACCCAATGAAAGAGCACCAGATATATAAAGCAAACCCTACTAGAACTGAAGAACGAAATACAGAAATCTACAATTATACTGGGAGATTAATACACCACTTTCGAAAAGGGACAGAATAACCAGAAAGAAACTTGACAAGACACAAAGGAACTAAACAGAACAATCAACCAACTTGACCTCATAGATGTGTACAGGGCATTCAACCCAACAACAGCACAATACACATTCTTTTCCAGTGCATATGGAACATTCTCTAGAATTGACCATGTGTTAGGTCACAAAGCAAGCCTCCATATATTTATAAACATCAAAATACTACAAAGCATCTTTTCAGACCACAGTGTTATAAAACTAGAAATCAACAATAAGAAGACCAAGGAAATAAAGTCGAATACATGGAAACTGAAAAACATCCTGCTGAAACGCGAAAAAAGTCAAAAGGAGAAACAAAAACCGAAAAAAACAGAAAGAACCAGAAAAATCCTGTCTCTAGGGACTTCCATTGCCAGATAAAATGTAGTAGGTGGCAGCCACCCAAAACTCTCATTGCTACAACTAGGGGTAAAAAAGATAAATTAAAAAAAAAAAAAAAAAAAAATCATTTTTACTCTAGACCCAGATAGGGAGAGGGGCTGTGTGCTAACAACCAGGAAGCAGGCTTGCAGGGCATACCCTCTGGTTAGTTACTGATGCAAGGAGGGGATTGTAACTATGGCAATGAAAGGATATAGTGTGACTGTAAAGCTAATATTCTCCCATGTAAACCTACGACATAATTCACAATAAAACATTTATTTAAAAAATCCATTTTTAAAGACATAAGTGGGTTGTTGAAGCGGAAGGAAATATGAATGAGAGCTCTTTCAAGGTGAGCAAAATAGTCATCTGCTAATTTCTTCTCAGGAGTCATTTGCTGATGTGGGAGGCATCTGTGGATTTTACACGCAGGAGATCAGGCTTTGTCCACTCTCTGAAAGGGGAATAAAACCAGTAAGGCTTTTAGAGGCCAGTTATACCTCTTTTAGAAAGCAGAAGGTAAATCTGAAGCGTGTCAAACAAGAGGTTGACTTTCCCCAAGGTACACTTGCTAAGCTCTGAACTATGTTTAAAGTGTTGGTAAACAGTCAAGTTTTTCTAAAAGTTAGCATGAAATCTACCACACACTGTAGATTGGAAACAAAATTCTGCTAAAAAGAGGGTGCCTGCTTTTAACACAAAACCTGTTTTCCCTAAAGAGAATTTCAAAAATGGGAAGCTATAGGGAAGAGAGGCTGAAGAACTAAACATATTTCTTATAGAAAAATCTAATTATCAACAGTTTTTCAGAGCCAAGGAAACATCTGCAGTCTCTCAAGCAAAAGCATGGGAAAAGTACATCATAAAAAATAAATAGAAGAAAGGAAGGAAGCCAGAGGTTTGAACTAAGTGTGATGCTATACGATGCTATGCACTGGACTGGTAACCTCAAGGTTCAAACCCACCAGTCACTCTCCGAAACCTTATATAGGGTTGTTATGAATCACCTCAAAGGCACACAACAACAGCAACAACATAACAAGCTCATAATAAGCTTGAGAACTGATTATACAGACCTCACCACCAAAGGGAGGAAAGGGAAAATCCTTCTCTGGGATTCTACAGTCATCTAGCACACTGTTTAATATACAACAACAACAAAAAATGATTAGGTAGAAAGTTAAGAATGAGACTAATAACCAAGAGAAAAAAGCAATAATAGAAGAAGACACAGAGGTAATCCAGATACTCTCGCTTGTCATTGTTAAGTGCAGGTGACTTGATTACAACTCATTAGCAATCCTGTATAAGCTTTTCAGGAGTCCTGGTGTGGCACTGTGGGTTAATGCACCAGACAGCAAAACCATTTGAACTAGCTGCTCCTCGAAAACCCTGTACAGGGTCATTATGAGTCGGAACCAATTCGACAGCATTTCACAACAACAACAACATTTCCAGGAATCCTCCTGTGACGTGCTGAACTGAAAAGGTGATTTGAGCCACAAGGTCAGTGGTCCAAGTTCACCAGGTACTCCTTGGAAACCCTATACGATCAGAATCCACTCAATGGCATTTGTTAACAACAATAATATACGGTTTTCTGGTTCAAGCTCACCAGCCACTCCTTGGAAACCCTATATAGCGTCGCTCTGGGCCAGGACCAACTTGACAGCATGTAATAACAAATAGGGTTTCCAAGGAGTGGCTGGTAGAAATTCCCCCAATATTATGGCTGTTGTAGCTGTTGTCAGGAGCATTGGCTAAATCTGTAGTATCAATGAAACACAACATCTAGTAAATCATAGTCTAAACTCTAAGGAACAAAGATCTTGGTTTGTCTTGGATTTCTGAAACTAGCCTTTCAAATTCCCCAGCAATCTAGGGTGGTTTGCTCTTCCTTAAACAGCCAGGCAGCATTTGTTTGTTGTTGTCAAGTGCTCTAGAATCAGTGCTGACCCATAGCGTCCCTGTATAAGGTTTCTGAGGAGCGGCTGGTGAGCTTGAACTGTCAACCTTGTGGTTCAAACTGACTTTGCAGTCCAGCGCATTAACCCATAGTGCCACACCAGAACTCCAGGTAACATTTAAACATGTGTAAATAAACTAGGTCTTCAATTCTTTGCAATACGTCGCCCCAAAGGAGAACTACATAATGAGGCCTCAGAACAAATTACCACCTCCTATTAAACAACATTCTTATCAACAGAGAAAAGATTACAGTTGTCAAGGACTTCATTCTTCTTGGATCAACTATCAACACTCAAGGAGGCAGCAGTCAAGAAATCAAATGATGTATTGCATTAGGAAAATCTGCTGCACAAGACCTTTTTAAAATGTTGAAAAGGACAGATGTCAGCTTGAGGACTAAGGTGTGCCTGACCTAAGCCATGGTATTTTCAAAAACCTCATATACATGTGAAAGCTGGACAGTGAAAAAGGAAGACCACATAAGAATTAATGCCTTTGAATTATGGTGTTGGAGGAGAACATTGAAAGTGCCATGGGCTGCCAAAAGAAACAATAGATCCATTTTGGAAGAAGTGTAGCCAGAGTGCTCCTCGGAGGCCAAGATGGCCAAACTTCGTCTCTCATACTTGGGACATATTGTTAGGAGGGACAAGTTACTGGAGAAGGCTATCATGTTTGGTAAGGTGGAGGGTCAGAGAAAAAGAGGAAGACCCCCAATGAGATGGACTGGCCAAGTGGCAGCATCGATGGACTCAAGCGTGGCAACAGTAGTAAAGTTGGCCCAGGATTGGGCAGTGTTTCGTTCTGCTGTGCATAAGGTCACTATGGGTCAGTACTGACTCAATGGCACCTAACAACAACAACAACATACCCTGAGAGAGGAAGATTCATTAACAATCTGCGATGTGCAGATGATACAACCTTGCTTGCTAAAAGTGAAGAGGACTTAAAATACTTGCTGATGAAGATCAACGAGCACAGCCTTCGGTATGGATTACATCTCAATGTCAAGAAAACAAAAATCCTCACCACTGGACCAATGAACAATATTCTTATCAATGGAGAAAAGACTGAAGTTGTCAAGGACTTCATTCTTCTTGGATCAACTGTCAACACTCATGGAAGTAGCAGTCAAGAAATCCAGCGAAGTATTGCATTAGGCAAATCTGCTGCACAAGACCTTTTCAAAGTATTGAAGAGCAAAGATGTCAGCTTGAGGACTAAGGTGTGCCTGACCCAATCCATGATATTTTCAATAACCTCATATGCATGCAAAAGCTGAACAGTGAATAAGGAAGACCACAGAAGAATTGATGCTTTAGAGTTATGGTGTTAGAGGAGAATACTGAAAGTGTCATGGGCTGCCAAAAGAAACAACAAATACATTTTGGAAGAAGTGCAGCCAGAATCTCCTTGGAGGCCAGGATGGCCAAGCTTTGTCTCTTATATTTCAGTCATATTGTCAGGAGGGACCTGTTGCTGGAAAAGGATATTCTGTTTGGTAAGATGGAGGGAAAGAGAAAAAGAGGAAGACCCCCAATGAAATGGATTGGCCAAGTGGCAGCATCGATAGATTCAAGCATGGCAACACTAGTGAAGTTAGCCCAGGATTGAGCTGTGTTTCGTTCTGCTGTGCATAAGGTCGCTATGAGTTGGTACTGACTCGATGGCACCTAACAACAACAACAACATACCCTGAGGCCTGATATTTGTCAGCAGGATTAAAGTGATACCTTTCTGAGTAGGTGTAAAGGTATTTGAATGCCCTTTCCTAGAGTGGTCAGCTGGGAAATATCTACATCAGCACTTTCAAGTAGGTCCCACCTCATAGCTGTCATGTGGGTTCCAAGTCATAGGGATCCTATGTAGGCTTTCTGAGGCTGTAAATCTTTGTAGGAGGAGAAAGTCTCATTTTTCTCCCGATGAGTGGTTGATGGGTTTGAACTGCCAACCATGTGGCTCACAATTCATTGCTTATCTGACTATAAAATGGCTGGGAGGAGGTCCTAGGTTCTCATGCTAGATGGAAGCATATTGTAGCACATGTTTTTGGCCCCATCTAACTATACTTGCACAGGAGACAACAGCAGAAGGTAGGTTCCATTTTTAAGTTCCTCACCTATATACAGAAGATTTGTCATTACTACCCAGACAAACTTTCCAAGTCAGGAAATGCTCAAAACAGATCCAAGTTTGTTCTAGTGTGCTGGCTGCTTCTTTTTGTAAGTAATAAAGGATTCGTTCCATGTAATACCATTCTGAGAGCACCTCCTATGGTCAGGCTGTGATAGGAAGGCCATGCTATTCATGGAGAAATCATCAATAGTGGTGAGTCCCCTCTTTGTAATGGCCTTGTAGCGATTTAGAAATGTGGGACAAGCTGTGAGTATATCTCCAATAAACATGATTGATATATTAAAGGAAATAAAGTTGTTGTTGTTGTTGTTAACTGCCATTGAGTCTGTTCCCGACTCATAGCAACCCTATATACGATCTCTGAGGAGCAGCTGGTGAGCTTGAACCGCTAACCTTGAAGTTCAAACTGGCTTTGCAGTCTGGCACATTAACCCACAGCGCCATAAGATAAGAAGAATTTCAACAACAACAAAAATGAAAATTACAGAAATAAAGAATCAAACTTCCATTCCTGAACTAAAACATACAATAACTGAAATTCGCTATTCACTGGATGTATTCAAAAGCATACTGATTACAGAAAATAGGACTGTTGTTGTTGTTAAGTGCTGTTACAACTCATAGTGACCCAGTGTAGGGTTTCTTAGGCTGTAAATCTTAATGAGAGTAGGAAGCCTCATCTTTCTCCCATGGACCAGCTGGTGGGTTTGAAATGCTGAAATTGTGCTTAGCAGTTCAGTATCTATCCTACAGTGTCACCAATGCTCCTGATGACCAGATTAGTAACTTCAATTCAATAGGTCAACAAAAAATATCCAAATTGAAGCACAGAGAAAAGAAGGATACAGAAACTAGAACTCAGAAAATAGACATGTGTGGCTGTTAAAAAATGTTGTATAAAATTGTGGTACCAAAAGAAAAAGAAAGAATGCAGTAGAAGCAATATCTGAAGAGATAGTGGACACTTTTTCAAGGTGTATGAAAAATATCAATTCACACACATAGAAAACCAATAACCCAAAACACAATAAATACCAAGAAACCAAACTTAGGCACATCATAATTAGACTTCCAAAAGCCTAACGACAGAAAATCTTATAAGCAACTGATATCGTCAAAGAAGCAAGAACAAGACACCAGGAAGCACTTAAACAGAAACTACAAACTCATCAAACAACTGAAAAATATCTTTAAACTGCTCAGGGAAACACATATATAAACCTAAACCTGTAACTCTATCAGACATATTGTCAGGAGGGACCAGTCGCTGGAAAAGGATATCATGTTTGGTAAGGTGGAGGATCAGAGAAAAAGAGGAAGACAAATTGATGCTGGCAAAATCGCAGCATCAATGAGCTCAAGCGTGGCAACAATTGTGAGGTTGGCCTGGGACTGGGCAGTATTTTGTTCTGTTGTGCATAGGGTCATTATGAGTTGGTACCAACTCGATGGTACCTAACAACAATACTAAATAGAAGCACCCTTCAATCTGTTAAGGATATCAATCTTAATAGAGTCAGAAATGAATTAAGGAAGGTTGCTTGTTACATGGTTAATATACATAAATCTTCTGCATCCTTATACATAAGTTTAAAACTTTAGATAATAGCATTTATACACAATATAATTTACAATAGCAGCAAAATGCATCAAATAACTGGAAATAAGTCTAATGAAAGATGTGTTAAAGAATGTGATAGACAAGGTTTTGTGTCAACTTGACTGGACCAGGATTCTCAGTGGCTTGGCAGTTGAGATGTACTTATCCCCCATGAAGAGATCTAATATTAATGTAATCAACTCTATGATAAGATCTGCTATGAGCAGCCAATCAGTTGAAAGGAAGCTTCCTCAGTTTTTGGTTTAGTATGAAGAAAATAAGTGTCCTCATAGTTCTGCTGAAAAAGTCTCAGGGAACCCTATGATCCCCAGAATACACATTGAGAAATACAAAACCATCTATTCCCCCTCTTGCCTAGATGGCCAATTCATGTTTCTATCTCCCCAAACATTTCTCGTTTAAAACCTCCAAATCTCCCTGTCCTCACTATCAGATGTTGAGTTTATTTTCTATGTTTGTTTTTGTTGTTAAGTGCCGTCGAGTCAGTTCCGACCCATAGCGACCCTGTATAGGGTTTCCAAGGAGCAACTAGTGAACTTGAACCACCGTCCTTGTAGTTCAACCAGCTTTGCAGTCTGGTGCATTAATTCACAGCGCCACACCAGGACTCCTTTCTGTGTTTGGTTATGTGCTGTGGAGTAGGTTCCGACTCATAGACGGTTCCAACTCAAACCCTGCACAGGGTTTCCGAGGCTGTAAATCTTTACGGGAGCAAAAAGCCTCATATTTCTCCCGCAGAACAGCTGGTAGTTTCGAACTGCTGACCTTAAGGTTTGCAGCTTGATTCGTAACCACTATGCTACTAGAGCTCCTTCCTTTCTATGTTCAGGTCAATGTAAATACATATAAACATATATAATGTTTATGTTGTTAAGTGCCATTGAGTTGGTTCCGACTTATAGTGACTCCAAGAGTGATTTATAGAGTTTCCAAGAGTGGCTGGTGGGTTTGAGTGCTGACTTAGTGGTTACCAGTCAAAGGTTTATCCTACAGTGCCACACCAGGGCATATAATAATATATATGATGTTGCTGTTGTTGTTGTTAAGGGCTGTAGTCAGTCTGACTCATAGTGACCTCATATAGGGTTTCCAGGGAACAACTTGTGGGTTTGAACTGCTGCCCTTTTGGTTCAAACCAACCTTGTGGTCCAGTGCTTATCCTACAGCACCACACCAGGACTCCATAATATGCATAGTATAGTCCATGTATATGTGTATATATAGATACACACACAATTAAATAAGAGGAGATTCCACACACTCATTGTAATATCTATCAATCCATCTGCATTTATACCCACATACATAGCCTTCCATCCTGTAACTATAAGGAGCCCTGGTATAATGGATTACAGCATGGGCTGCTAACAGCTAGCTCAGCAGTTTGAACCTACCAGTTGCTCTGTGAGAGAAAGATAAGACTTTCTGCTCCCGTAAAGATTTCCAGTCTTGGAAATTCTATACAGGATCGCTATGTGTCAGAAGCGATGGCACACAATCACCACCACCACCACCACCTCTAACTAAGGATTCACTTCTCAATTCATCTCACCTAATCAATGACACAACTGCAACAATTTACCCTTTCTCCCCAGAATCTCATCTCATCTCTTCCTTATCATTCCTATCATCATACAATGTCTTAAACCATCTCCCAAGTTTATTCTTTCACCAAATACCATTCAACTTCTCTGTTCTCCTTTACAACATGCCTAAGAAACTTTGCCTATATTTATAATTTACTCCTTCTGTTCATTTATGATCTTATAACATCAAACTTTAGAAGAAATATGTGACTTAGCTTATCACTCCCTCTTCCTAATGACACCTTGACTTTCACATTTGGGTCTTTATACCCAGCTACTCTTTTTTCATATCTCTCAAACTTTAAATTTTGAAATATATCGAGGGTTCAGATTTTGAATCTTCTTTTCACTTTTTGCATTCATTTCTTACAGAAGTTCATTAAATATCACCATATCACAATGAGATGATGAATTATTGAATGGCAACTCCATCTTTTTAGTTTCTCAGGCCAAAATATATAGAAGCAACCTTTACTTCTCTATTTTTCACACATCTCGCCTAAAACACACTCTCTCAGATCAACCTTAAGAATCAATCCAAATGTAACACTTCTCCCTAGTTCCACTACTTCACCCAAGTTCAAGAACGATCATGTCACACCTCAATTACTGCACTAGTCACCTGCTTGCTTACTTGTTCTACTCACACTAGAAAGACTGATTGCTTAAAGTTTTGAGTAAGATGATATTACTGCTCTGTTTAAAATACTCCAAAGACTTCCAAACTACTCCAAGTGAAAATGAATGTCCTTAAAACCACCTCTGTCTCTTTTTGAAAAAGGAGCTCTGGCAGCATAGTGGGTTATGCATTGGGCTGCCAACTGCAAGGTCAGAAGTTTGAATCAACTAGCCACCCCACAGGAGAAAGATGAGGCGGCCTACTACCATAAAGGTTTATAGTCTTGGAAAATCTCTACAGGGTAGCTATGAGTTGAAACCAACTCACATGGCACACAACCACTAACCAACTATTTAAATTTCTCTTACTCTATGCCCCCTTGCTCACTGTATTCCAGCCACAGAGGTTCCCTTGTTTTTATTGGAAAATATTAAGTTATATTTTCTATATAAATACTAAATTAAAAACTTTGAATTTAGTATTTTCCAATCTAGGTTACTCTTGTTCAAAGAGAGTTCATTCAGAACGCCCTAACCTTCCAACAGAAATAGTACCCCCACCCTCACTTAGCAGGACTTCACTACAACTTTCTTTTACTATGCTTGCTTCTCCCAGTGTGGCACTGCAGGTTCATGCACTAGACTGCAAGGTTGGTTTGAACCTCAAGATCGGTGGTTCAAACTCACCAGTCGCTCCTCGGAAACTCTACACAGGGTTGCTATAATTCAGAAATGATTTGAAGGCACTTAAAAACAACATTGCCAACTGTCCTATCTTATATTATCTTCTTAATTTCCTATTTTCTATTCATTCACTTTGATGATGAATGTTATATGCCAACATGGTTAGGTTACGATTCTCAGTAGTTTGGCAGACCTTCATTTGGTCAAAAGACATGAGCAGCCAATCAGTTGAAAAGGGTGTTTCCTTGTGGGTATGAACAACCTCCAATATATAAATGGTGGTTCTGGAAAAGCTTGCTCTCTTTCTTGACCTTGCACTCTTTTCATTGCCTAGCTTCTGGTCCGTAGTATGTAAACCTGCAGAAAGAAGTGTCTGGCCTGCCACTGACTTGCACATACTAGATCTGCCAACCCCACAACTCCAATAGCCAGTAGAGAACTCCAGCCTGCTGCCTGACCTGCAGATTTGGGGTTTTCAGCTTGAACCACATGAGCCAACATTGGTCTTCAGCATATTGTCTGACCCACAGACTTGGGACTTGCCAGCCGTCACAACTGCATGAACCACTTTAAGTAAGCTTCTCTCTAGAAACATATATCTTTCTATGTGCTTCACTAGTTTTGCTCCCCTAGACAACCCAGACTAAGACAACTATCTACTCTAACCCTAAAAATATAAACTCCATAAAAGCTGATAACATTTGACGCTTTAATTTACTGTTATAACTAAGTACCCATAGTAACTGGTGCATACCTTACATCTTAAATAGTTGGTAAAATAAATGAATGAATGAACTTTTAAGTAAAATACATGAGTGTGTGTAGGATGTAGACATAGTTCACAAATACACAAACATATATTCAAACACGCACACACAGGAGTCTCAGGTGGTATCAACAGTTAAGCACTTAACTACTAGCAAAAAGATAGGACACAAATTATACAATTGCTTCCAAAAGCTCATAGACGTGAAAACCTATTAATCAGTTCTACTCACACAATGGATCGCCATGAGTCAGAATCAACTTAATAGCAACTAACAACAACATATACCGTGATACTTATTATTCATGAATTGATACTTATTATTAGTATTCATGAATTCCATATTTTCTAATTCACCTGTTGTTGTTGTTAGGTGCCATCGAATCCGTACCGACCCATAACGACCCTATGCACAACAGAATGAAACACTGCCTGCATCTGAGCCACCTCACACTTGTTGCCATGCTTGAGCCTATTTATGCTGCCACTTTGCCAATCCATCTCATTGGGGGTCTTCCTCTTTTTATCTGACCCTCCACCTTACCAAACATGATCTCCTTCTCCAGAGACTGGTCCCTCCTGACAATATGTCAAAAGTATGAGAGATGAAGTTTGGCCATCCTGGCTTCCAAAGAGCACTTTGGCTGCATTTCTTCCAACACAGATCTGTTGGTTCTTTTGGCTGCCTCTGGCACTTTCAATATTCTCCTCCAACAATATTTTGACAATTTCTAATTTTCCTAGATTCATAATTCGTACATTCTGTGTTCCAATTATTAATGGATGTTTACAGCTGTTTCTCTTCATTTTGAGTTGTGCCCCATCAGCAAATGAAGGTCCCGCGGCTTTACTCCCATGGGCTTTACTCCATTCGCGTCATCACCGTCAACTCTACTTTGAGAAGGCAGCTTTACCCTAGTCGCATTTTGAATGCCTTCCAACCTGAGGGGCTTATTTTCTGGCACTATATTTGACTGTGTTTCTCTGCTATTCATAAGGTTTTCAGTGACTAAATATTCGTAAGTAGTTCATCACTCCTTCTTTCTAGTCAGTCTTCATTTGGAAGCTCATCTGAAACCTATCCAATATGGATAAACCAGCTGGTATTTAAAATACCTGTGGCGTAGCTTCTAGAATCACAGCAACTCACAAGCCACCATAGTACAACAAACTGACAGATGAGTGGCACTCGAATTCACCTACTCACTAATTATAAATAGTTGATCTTCAGTATTCACGGAGTCTGCATTTGGGAAGTCACTTATTCCCTTAAACTTACAAGGTAGCTTTAAAAAGTTCATGGAAAAATTCCATTATCTTTTAATTCCATTTTCCAAACATTTCTGAAGCCTCCTCATAATTGTAGCCCCAAAATCAATACTCATGTAGCTTTTTCAGCTATTCACAGACATGTGGAAAAGCAGCAAACATATATCCAACATACATGTTATTAACTGTGGTCAAAAAAACAATGCTCTGCCTTCTTGCTTAAGCTCAAAAATATATTCCTTTTGTTGCCCATTTAGTAACACATTGTTTTTTGGAATTTTTGTACTTTTTATTGGGTTTCTTGGAAGAAGTAGAGTCAGAATGCTCTTTAGAAGGATGATGGTGAGACTACTCTTATGTTATCAGGAGGGATCTGTCTTTGGATAAGAATATCTAAAGTAGAAAGTCAGTGAACAATAGGAAGAACCCTAAAGAGATGACTGACACTGTGGCTGCAACACTGGATTCAACTGTAGCAATGATTGTAAAGATGGCATAGGACCAGGCGGCGTCTCTTCCTTGTGTACAGGTCGCTGTGAATTGGAACCAACTTTATGGCTTCTAACAACAACAACACTGGAGATTTTGCTGCTTAAAATAGTTCCCAATCATGGTGCTAAAAGCTCCATCTAGTGTTCCTAAGTACAAGAAGGCTATGATGTACCTTGTGGAGAAAACACACGTTTGATAAGCTTCATTTAGGTAGGAGTTACAGTGCTGTTGTCAGTCAGTTCAGTGCTACTGGGTTAACAAAACATATTAATGAAATTTCTTTAAATAGAAAGAAACATAAAATAAGGTTATGTACTGGTCAACTGAAGAAAATGTGACCAAAGTGGTTCACAGAAACCTAAACCTGTATTTCCTAAGAGCAATGGATCCTAATTCACTAACTCAGTATTCATGTTTATCTATGAACTTAAAATAATAAGAATCAAATTGGCTCCCTGTGTATGTATGCATGACAAGAGTTGGTGACACAGTAGAATAATGGGACCCCAAATATACATGACTATAAAAACATACTTTGAAGAGCAGTTTAATACTTTTACAGAAATAAAATGTTATCATAAGGAGCTCTGGTAGCGTAGTGGTTACGAGTCGGGCTGCTAACCTTAGAGTCAGCAGTTCTAAACTACCAGCTGTTCCACGGGAAAAGATGAGGCTTTCTGCTTCCGTAAAGATTTACAGCCTCAGAAACCCTGTACAGGGTCACTATGAGTCGGAACTGACTCCACGGCACATAACCACCACCACCTTACTCCTAATTTCTATTATATACACACAAGGGTATGCAAAAATGTTTTCAACAGCACTGCGTCATTAAAAAACCAAACCTGTTATTGTTAATTGCCATCAACTAACAATTCATGGCAACCTTATACTATAAGGTCCTAAGTGAGTTCTGTGTGATGCTGGAGAATAAGCATTGGACTGCTAGCCGCAAGGTCAGCAGTTCAAACCCACCAGTCACTCCTTGGAAATGCTATATGGGGTTGCTAAGACTCAGAAGGAGTATGGGTGTGGCACTGCGGGCTTATGCGCTGGATTACAAGGTCAGTTTGAACCACAAAATAGGCTGTTCAAGCTCACCAGCCACTCCTCAGAAACCAGGGATCACTGAGTCAGAACTGACATGAGGACAATTAACAACAATGACTTAGAAATTTACTCTATGACACAGATTAGAAGAGATCCATTTTTGTGCTCATTTCAAAGAAAACAGACCCAATGAAATGCAAAAATCATTGAAGAATATCATTAATATCACATAAAAGTAAAATTCTGCAGAAAATTCAGAAACATCTGCAATAGTACATCAACAGAGAAACTGCAGCATTTCAAGCCGGATTCAGAAGAAAACATGAAACGAAGGACATCACTGCCAATGTAAAATGGATTTTGGCTGATAGCAGAGAATATCAGATTGATGTTTACATGTGCTTTATTAACTATGCAAACGTTTTTGACTACGCAGATCATGAGACACTATGCATAACACTGCGAAGAATAGGCATTCCAGAACACTTAACTGTGCTCATGAAGATCCTGTATGTAGACCAAGAGGCAGTTGTTAGAACAGAACAAGAGGACACTGTATGGTTTAAAATCAGGAAAAGTGTGCACCAGGGTGTATTTTTTTACCATATTTATTCAATCTGTATGCTGAGCAAATAATCTAAGAAGCTGGATTATATGAAAAATGTAGCATCAGGATTGTAGGAAAACTCATTAACAATCTGCAATATACTGATGACACAACCTTGCTTGCTAAGGAAATACAAAGGACTTAAAA
This sequence comes from Chrysochloris asiatica, assembly GCF_000296735.1. NCBI lineage: Eukaryota > Metazoa > Chordata > Mammalia > Afrosoricida > Chrysochloridae > Chrysochloris > Chrysochloris asiatica. The sequence goes on along the minus strand of NW_006408606.1, from coordinate 4,505,397 downwards.
AGCATACTAACGAAGATCAAAGATGACAGCCTTCAGAAGCACACCTGAACATAAAGAAAGCAAAAATCTTCACCACTGTACCAATGGATAACATCACGATAAAACGGAGAAGTGAATGAAGTTGTCAAAGACTTCATTTTGCTTGGATCCACAGTCAACACTCATGGAAGCAGCGGTCAAGAAATCAAAGGACACTGTATTAGGCAAATCTGTTGTACAAAACCTCTTTAAAGTGTTCATTAGAAAAGATATCAGGGAGTCCTGGTAGCGTAGTGGTTACGAATCGGGCTGCGAACCTTAAGGTCAGCGGTTCGAAACTACCAGCTGCTCCGTGGGAGAAAGATGAGGCTTTCTACTCCCGTAAAGATCTACACCCTCGGAAACCCTGTACAGGGTCGCTATGGGTCGGAACCGACTCGACGGCACTTAACAACAACAACAACAAGTAAAGATATCAGTTTGAGAATAAATACACACCTGACTAAAGTCATGGCTTTTTCAATTGCCTCATATGTACATAAAAGTGGGACAATGAATAAGGAAGACCATAGAAGAACTGATGTATTTGAGTGATGGTGTTAGAGAAGAGTATTAAAAGTGCTTTGGACTGCTAGAACAACAAACAAATCTATGTTGGAAGAAGTACAACAAGAATGCTCTTTAGAATTCAGGATTGTGAAACTTCGCCTTTATATTTTAGACATGTTGCCAGCAGGGACTGGACCATGGAGAAGGACTTCACGCTTGGTAAAGTGAAGCGTTAGTGAAAAAGAGAAAGACTCCCAATGAGATAAGACTGGCACAGTGGCACAGCAATGGGCTCAAGCATAACAGCAATTGTGAGACTGGCGCAGGACTGGGTAGTGTTTCATTCTCTCGTACATAGGGTCGCAATGAGTCATAACAGAGTCAATGGTGCCTGACAACAACATTTTGTAGCAATATTTTTTTACTTGCCCTCATATACCATTGGCTATCAAAAGAATGAACAAATAAAGCTTAAAACTATTACAATCAGAATGTTCGTTAAAAACAAGGATGGTGGCATATTCCAGCAAGATGATGGGCCAGGCAGACATTCAACAAGACCCTCTAAAACAAAGATATGTGAACAAAACAAAACAAACACATATGAAAATTCTGGTACCCTGAACTTCAGAAGAAAGGTTTGAGAGGTGGATGGAGCGCTTGCTGGGAGGTGAGTTTTAGCAAGAACAGTTAGAGAGGGAAACTGACTGGTGAACAGCTAGCCAGACATACTCGACCATCTTGTAAGAAGCTTTGGCAGTGGAGGGACACCCTGCAGAGCAGATCGGATGGGGCAATGAGAAAGATGAGATTTCTTCTTTTTCTCCACACTCCCCTGGTGACCAGAGGTGAGGCAAGCTCCTACCCTCATCCACCCCTAACACAAACCCTGCTCTCCAGGAGTTCAGAGCTATGTAGTTAGATGTCACACCAATGTAACATGGGATGGCTATACCACCTAGTGTGCCACTTTGGTACCTGGATTTAGATGGAATCGGCTGTAGACCTACAAAACCTGCAGAGCCACCACACCAACCTAACCAGTCAACCTGTGCCAGCTTTCCTCTGGTCCTAAAAGATACTGAAACCAACTCCATCAAAGGTCTCCATGAACTACTTCCAGATTCAGTGGCTTGAACACATAACACTGAGGCCAACAGGAACTCCATCTAGAGCCAGGAACTCTGCTGTCAAATTAAGAAATAAGAAATAAAGTGGGATGATTTTTAAAAATGACTGGAAAAGAGACTTCTGAACAACCAAGGAAAGATATCTGAGAAGGTAATATTAGCATTGGACCTAACCGATACTACAGACAAGCAAGCATACAAAAATCTATTGGACACAGCTTGACTTATTTCAGAAAATAATAAGGGCAATGTGGATGAAAAGTAAGAGTGGTATAAGATGACGGCAAAACTGGACAAGGGCTAACTCATTTATGGTTAAATTTTACACTAAAATCATTGAGAAATCACTGGTGGGTTTTAAGCAGGGAGGTGGCATGATCTGATGCTAATTCTTTGTGAAAATTATAACAGTAGTAAACATAAAAACAGGAGAATACTGCAAATAGTCTACGCAGACATAGAGATGGGAGAAGTACAGGTTTTATCTTAACAACAGAACCAAAGTAGATAATAGAACGAAGGTGATGAGTGATACTGAAGAAATGACAGTTCCTAGAATTTTGATTAAATTAATGATATTCTTTTGAAATATTTCCTTCATTTTCATATTGCTAATTATTGTCATAAATGTATCATGTAGCAAACCACCCCATGACTCAGTGGTTTAAAATAACAAGCATTTATACTTGCTCCTGGAGTCCTGGTGTGGCATTGTGGGTTAATGCGCTGGACTGCAAAGTCGGTTGGGACCACAAAGTCAATGGTTCAAGCTCACCAACTGCTCCTCAGAAACCCTATGCAGGGTCGCTATGGGTTGGAACTGACTCTACAGCACTGAATAACAACACACTTGCTCCTAAGCCTGTATGTTTGTTGATCTACTCGGCTTGACATCAAGCTGCAAAATGAGTCTGAATTATTCCAATCTCTCTCATCTTCGTTCAAACAGCAGGCTAGCCAAATTATGTCTACGTATTCAAATAGAGAGGTATAATTGTAAAAGACCATTTCTGAAAAGCTCCAAGTCACTCTTTGAGATAATAATGAGTAAGATATAATTAGTCCTCTTAATTCTTGTTTTCCTTAAGCAATTACATAAACATTTTCAAATTCTATTTAATTACCAAGTCTATACTCAGCACACAGTGTACTGTAGAAATAAAATTACATTGGGAATATTTCTTATATAGTGATGGTGGTGTACTGTGCAGTCGATTCTGACTCATAGCGACCCTTTTTGGATTTCCGAGGCTGCAAATCTTTATGAGAGCAGAGAGCCTCATCTTAAAATGAAGTTAGTATGCTTTTTAAGAGAGAGCCGCTGGTAGTTTTGAACTAGCTGACCTTGAGGTTAGTAGCCCAGCTTGCAACCACTACTCTACCAGAGCTCCTTATTTCTTAGACAGGATAACATAAAAGAAATCAGTCTGAAATATAAGTGATTTAAGCATGATATGGTTGAAGGCAAACTATTGAAACAAGGAGAAAGTGAGAACAGGCCCAACCAGAACACAGTTCAAAGACATTTGTAAGGAAATTTCACACATGAAGAGTACATTTTAAATCAATCGACACATTAAATAATGTCTGATCTTGACCTTATGTGGTAGTGGTGGTGGTGGTGAAGTGCCGTCGAGTTGGTTCTGACCTATAGTGAGTGACCCTGTATGGGTTTCTTAGGAATGGTTGGTGGGTTTGAACTGATGACCTTGTGATTACCAGTCCCCAGGACTGCCTAACCTATAGCAGCATACTAAGGCTCCCTATGTGATAAAGGGAGCTCTGGTAGTGTAGTGGTTACAAGTTGGGCTGCTAACCTCAAGGTCAGCACTTCGAAACTACCAACCATTGCATGGGAGAAAGATGAGACTTTCTGCTTCCGTAAACATTTACAGCCTCAGAAACCCTATGCAGGGTTACTATGAGTCAGAACAAACTCCACAGTACACCACCACCACTTCTGTCTTAGTCTTTGTAACTACTCCATCTTATGTTTTTTTTCCTGATGGGTCTGATTACAAAAAGATGGGATGATACTGATAGGATGCCATGATTCAGGTATGGATGTTAATAGTTAACTGTAATTGTAAAAATGTGAAACTCTAGCATGGGTATAAAATTATTCATCTCAGAAGCAGGGGAGGAGGAAATCTCACTGCTATCAAAGAATTAAGAGCCAGGCATCGACCATGTCCTATGGACCCAGAGATCACTGCCCATTGAATCTCTTTGACCCAGGAACAGAAATCTATGACATCAGAGGAGTGCAAGAAAAGCAACAGCAGGAAAAGAACCAAGAGTCTGCACAAAAGAGAGTAGTAGGATTCCCAGTCCACAGAGCAAGTAAATCTGAGTGACTTTGGGCAGGAGGCTTCTTGAAAAATAGGGTGACTCCGTGCACTTAATTAAGGGAACTAGATTTGCTAGACTTAGGTTAGAGCTAAGTATCTTTGTGCTGAGACTAATGGTAGAATGGTGTGTCCTATGGAAATGTATCAGCAGCCTTCAAAGATCTTTGCTGAGCAGAAAGAGGCTTGCATTTGGGTGTAGCTAAGGAGAGGTAGTACTCACTAAAACAACTGTGTCCTGAGCAATTCTGACACTGAATTGGTAACCCCATAACTTTGAGTATGGTGTGTGAGTTCTTTGTGGACATTACAATGAATCATTAAACCCTAATGATGTGGTGCTATAGGATAAGTACTGGACCTCAAGGTTGGTCTGAATTGCATGATTAGCGGTTCAAACTCACCAGCTTCTCAGAAACCCTATACAAGGTAGCTATGAGTTGAAACCAACTCAACAGTACTTAAAAAACAATGTGAAACAAAGAGTACTATAGATCACATGTCTGGTTTTATATTTTTTCTACCTTATATCTTGATGATTGTTGTTGTTGTTAAGTGTTGTCGAGTCAATTCCAACCCATTGTGACCCTGCATAGGGTTTCCAAGGTTGTAAATCTTTACAGGAGCAGAAAGTCTCATCTTTCTCTAGCAAAAGTGCTGGTAGTTTCAAACTGCTAACCTTGAGATTAGCAGCCCAATTCGTAACTACTACGCTACCAGAGCTCCATTATCTTGGTGGTAGTGGTGGTTATGTGCCATGGAGTCAGTTCCAATTCATGGCGAGCCTGCACAGGGTTTCTGAGGCCATAAATATTAATGGAGCCTCATTTTTCTCCTGCGGAACAGCTGACCTTGAAGTTATAAGCCCAATTCATAACCACTATGCTACCACAGCTGCTTATATCTTGTTGTCGTCGTCAGGTGCCATTGAGTTGGTACCGACCCATAGTGACCCTATGCACAACAGAGCAAAACACTGACCAATCCTGGGCCAACCTCACTATTGTTGCCACGCTTGAGTCCATCAATGCTGCCACTTGGCCAATCCATCTCATTGAGGATCTTCCTCTTTTTCTCTGACCCTCCACCTTACCAAACATGATACCCTTCTCCAGTGACTGGTTCTTCCTGACAATACTTCCGAAGTATGACAGACAAACAGCTCATGGCACTTTCAATATTCTCCTCCAACATTATAACTCAAAAGTATCAATTTTTCTATGGTCTTCCTCATTCACTGTCCAGCTTTTGCATGCATATGAGGTTACTGAAAATAACCAAGGCTTGGGTCAGGAGCACCTTAGCCCTCAAGCTGATATCTTTGCTCTTCAACACTTTAAAAAGGTCTATGCAGCAGATGTGTAATGTATATGTATTTGATTTCTAGGAGAAACTCTGGTAGCATAGCGGTTGTCAGCCTTATGTCTTAGATAAAATCAATTCCCAAAGGATAATAATTTTAAGTGGAAAATGCTGATCATACAATGTAAAAAACAAAACAAACATAGATGACTACTGAAATAAGGAAGTTTTCATATCTGACACTAAAGATAGAAAACATTTTAGTTCATGAAATTAAGAAAAAATAATAAACAGGCAAAATCTCTTTTTAAAAAAGTAAAATGACTCAAAAGTAATTAAAATTACTTTTTTTTTAGTTTTATGAAAAACAAAAAGGCTATATCCTTCTTGTATATATGAAGCTCTTATGATATAGAAAGAAAAAGATGACTCTGCTTACTTATGCATACCTACTATAAGCATTAATAATTGTTTTATACTTAATGTTTTTAAAAATAGTTCTTCAACCAAGACAGACTTACAAAAATGGAAGAATATACTATGCTCATGGATAGGAAGGCTTAATATTGTGAAAATGTCAACTCTACCTAAAGCAATCTACAGATATAATGCAATCCCAATCTAGATCCAACATCATTCTTAAAAGAGATGGAAAAACTGATCATTAACTTTATATGCAAAAAGACTTCAGATAAACAGAGCATTACTTAAGAAGAACGAAGTTGGAAGTTGGAGGGCTCTCACTTCCTGATCTCATAATCTACTACATAGTCAAAATGGTCAAAACAGCCCAGTACTGGTTCAACCAATGACACATAGAATAATGGAACAGAACTGAGACCAGAGAAGTAAATCTATCCACATACAAGCAGCTGATCTTTGTTCGGCAAAGGGCCAAAACACATTAAATAGGGAAGAGATAGTCTCTTCAACAAATGGTGCTGGCAAAACTAGAAATTCATTTGCATAAAAATAAAACAAGATCCATATCTTACATCATATACTAAAACAAACTCAAATGTAGATTAAAGAGCTAAATATAAAACCTAGAACTATAAACACCATCAGTGGAAAAACAGGGCCAAACTTAGAGACCCTGATACAGAGCATACATATACTATCAAACATAACTAAAAACACACAAACAGCAGAACACAAAATAGATGACTAGAACCTCCTAAAAATTATACAATTATGTGTATCTAAAGATTTCACCAAAAGAGTAAAACAAAAGCTCACAGACTGGGAAAAAATATTTTGCACTGATTTATCAGATAAGGTATTAATCTTAAAATTTATAGAAAATTACAACACCTCTATTTCATGAGATCACTATTGTGAAAATTCAAGAATAGGTTTTTATGCTAAAAGAAACATTCTCTAATGGTTACCAGGGATAGAAAGGAAAGGAGAGTAATTCACTGGCTACAAGGAAGGCATGAGATAACTTGAGTGACAGGGAAGGGAATATGCAAGATGGAGGATGACATAGAATGATGAAGACAGGTGAAGACACAAGGAGGAATGCAAGGGTTAAAGTGTGTAGAGGTAAATACTGTTATATACTCAATCCTGAAACAGTATTCTATAGGTAGATACATGAGCTATACACGTATGGAAGGGAGAGTGGGAGTATAACCATAAATATATACAGATTTGACAGACGATGTTTGTACAGATATTTACATTTGCTGCAACACATCTATGAATGTGGTGGAGCATGCCAGAGACAAAATGATGAAAACTTCTTGGACATTGCCAAACACCTTGAGGCTGGGGTCTCAGGCTATGGTCTTGGGTAGACAACATGGTAAATTGGCATAACATAGCCCACAAGACAATATTTCACATCTTCTTTGGTGAGTAGCGACTGGGATCTTAAAAGCTCATCAGTGGCCATCTTAAGCTGCAACTGGTGGCCTCTCCATGAGCAAAAGAAAGAACAGAGATGAAAACTGATGATGCTTGGGATCAATTAGTCCAACAGAACTAATGGAATATGTGAACATCAGTCTCAATGATTCTGAAACTAGAAGAACAAGGTGGTGCCCAGCTCCCACTACTAACTGCTTTGAACAGGATTGCATTAGAAGGTCCTGATAGAGTAAGAGACAATGTGGAACAAAACACAAAATCATAAAGGCTTTATGATTTCACAAAACAATAAAAGGCTTATTGGTCAGAAAACAACTGAAGGAACCTGAGACTGTGGCCCTAGGCTACCCTTCTGATCTGGAATGGAGCTCAACTTCATGGTCTAATTTCCAACCAAGCAGAGGATACATACACTGGTTGATTATATGCTGTGAATTCAGTTCCAACTCATAGTTACCCTGTGTAGGGTTTCTGAGGCTGTAAATCTTTACAGAAGCAAAAATCCTCATCATTCTCCTGCGGAACACCTAGTAGTTTTGAACTGCTGATCTTGAGGTTAGCAGCCTGGCTCATAACCACTAAGCTACCAGAGCAACTTGGATGGGTATATAAGGGTGACAGTATACTAGTGCAGTATGCTTACCATGGAATGGTCAACCATTCAACATAAAAAATGCAACATTTAACTGGGGACAAAGTGCAGAGGGATTGGGAAGGAGGGTAGAATGGAAATAGGAACCAGGAAGGAACATGTTACATGGAGTGGATTCCAATCGCTGAAATAAAACAAAAGTATGTGATTTGTTGTATGTAAGACTGATGATCTACTTTGTAAGCCTTGACTCAATCCACAATAAAAAGTTTCAAAAAAAAAAAAAAAAATTCTACAAAGAATGAATTAGAATAGTGTGCTCTGTTAAGATTATGGAAAACATGATGTATATTTTAGATGAGACAGAAGCAAATTATCAAGAGCTTTTAAAGCTAAACACAAAAATTTTAAACTGTGTGGGTTATTACACTTAAGAATGATCTGGTGAAAGTTGTTTTACTTAGGTTAATTGGGCAACAGTGATCAGAATCTTAGAAGAGAGCAAGGGTAAAGTTAAGTAGGCCATTCAGGTGTAGTCCAATAATTCTACAGTTGTTGTTGTTAAGTGCTATTGGGTTGGTTCCAACTCACAGTGACCCTGCATAGCTTGGAAGAGAAGCTGGTAGGTTTGACCTTGTGGTTAGTAACCCATTGCTTATCCTACAGAGCTACACCAGGAGTCCAATTCTAGAGTAGGGCAAAAGAATTCAAGAGACATCCAAGAAGATCAAATACCTTGGAATACAACTAGGCCTCACTTATCAATTACTTCACTGTCCAACATTTTGCAATTTCAGCAATAAAAAATCTAGTCCAACAATTTTGCACATTAACAACATACATATGGCAGTAATAAATATCAAGGTAAAAGGCAAGAGTAACACTGACAATGACTGACTGTGTGGTTAATGTGTGAACTTCACTGGGCCATGACTCAGTGGTTTGGCAGTTATATAATGATATAATCTGGCAGTTATATATCATGATGTAATTTGGTAGTTAAGTAATGGTATAATTTGGCAGTTATGTAATGATGTAATCATTCTCCATTTATTGATCTGATGTGGCCATCCTCCATTTTCACTTAATGCTGATTTTTACAAAACGACCTGGGTCTTGGAAAGTAACCCTGTTGGTAAGTGAGGAGTGGTGTAATATAACAGGAAAACTCTAAATTCTAGCCTAGGGCAGTGTTTCTCAAACTTTAGTGTATACATGTCACTAAGGAATCGTGCAAAAATGGCAGAAGTTTGAAATTGTGTGGCTTATCAGACCCAGATACATGAGAGAGTCTGCATTTCCAACAACCTCTCAGGTGACAATAACATAATCTGATAATCACATTCTTGAACAGAGTCTGAGAGATAAAAATTAGGTAACAACTTAGATAAAGACACACTTGTCTTAGTCTTGTTAGGATGCCTTCTAAAACAAATCCAAGCAAAACAGTGGGTTCTAAGGACATATACCGGGCCAGATAAATCCAAGGCAGAGAGGCCAGCTCAGAGGTTATGGTGACTATGTTGAGACTCTAAAAGGATAATCTTAATAGATTTTCTTGAAGGATGCAAGATGATTACAATGGCTATTATCAAGTTTTGAATAACTTGAAAACTGCATTGGTGAGGAAAAGGCCAAGAAAGTAACACTTTTGAGAATTTTTTTCCCACTTTAACAACACACCTGCTCATTTTTCAAGGGTATCAAGGCCTATCCCATGAGAATTTCATTGGGAAACATTACCCCATTGACAAAACAGTCCAGATCTTGCCCCTTCAAACATCTTTTTGTTCCCCAAAGTCAAAGAACACTGGAGAGAATAGGCTTTGAGTCCCTTGAGGTTGTCAAAATGGCTGTTCTGGAATGCTGTAAGTCAAAGAACACAGAATTCTCTAAAGAAGGGTTAAAGAGATTGAAACAAGGTCTTCAAAAGTGTATAGACCTGTTGTTGTTGTTGTTGTCAGGTGCCATCGAGTTGGAACCGACTCATAGCGACCCCATGCACAGCAGAACGAAACAATGTCCAATCCTGGGCCAACCTCACTACCACTGCCACACTTGACGCCATCAATGATGCCACCTGGCCAATCCATCTCGTTAGAGGTCTTCCTCTTTTTCTCTGACCCTCCACCTTACCCAGCATGACATCCTTCTCCAACGATTGTTTCCTCCGGACAATATGTCCAAAGTCTGAGAGACGAAGCTTAGCCATTCTGGCCTCCAAGGAGCACTCTGGCTGCACTTCCTCCAAAACAGATCTATTGGTATAGACCTAGATGGACAGTATGTCAAGGAACAACAGATCAATATAGGCATACCGACTGATTACTACAAGAACAAGCAAGTTGCTTGTCCAGGAGACATCAAGGCAAGTGGTCAGGTCCCCTCAGAGCAAACCCCTTCCAAGACTAAGACTCAATGGGAATACACGTTATGACTGGTGACCACATTCGTCAACAATAAGGGGAAGTGAGGGAAAAACAGCAATGAAGCTGAGAGCTAAGCTCTACAACAGTCAAAAGACTCCTGTGAACCCCGGGTGGAGACCTGGTTGGCCAGCAGTGTGGCAAGACCTGGTGACTCTTGGGCTCAGACCAGTGACATAGCCACAGAGGACTAGAATGGAGAGTAAAGCGTCCAGCTGATAAGAGAGGGCATATGCACAAGAACACCCACACTTACAGATAGTACCCACTTGACCTGGCTTCAATGACTGGATGATCAGAGCTCAACTAGAAGAAGAAAGAAGAGGAGAAAAAGAGTAATCTGATACAATTTGATGAACTTGACCTATGCCTATGGATACAGTTGCTCAAAAGAGGGAACAAATCTTTAAAGCAAGGATCATTCCCACCCCCTCTGTACACAGTAGACAAGGAAGGGCAACTTGGACATTGGCTACCCAAAAATGGGAGGCTACAAGACAAGAAGTGACTGGCTTACAAGCTTTCAAGAGGGAACCTAGATCCAGAGGGCGCGGAAGAAGGTAGAATCTTCACTTATTAGTACCCAATCTGTCTGGGCGGGGCTGATGAAAGGAAATGTGTATAGGTCTCTTGTGATACAACAATGAATAGTTGTTATCAGGACTGAATATGAGGGTTGGAAATGTAAAGGTAGACATTTTGTAGCAAGGAGGGGAGTGATTAACTTTGCAATCTAGGCGAGGAGGTGCCTGGCACCATCAAGGGAGAAGAGCAGAGAGTGGGACCCTACCCAGAGACGCAGTGACGCCAGAGATGGAGGCAGAGAAAATGATGTGGAGAGATGGAGCAGCTGGGTACTTTAGACCCAGAGAGGGAGAGGGGCTGTGTGCTGATGACCAGGGGGTAGGCTTGTAGGGTATACCCTCTGGTTGGTTGATGATGAATGGAGGGGATTGTAACCATGGCAATGAAAAGATATACGATAGGATGAATGTAAAACTAATGTTCTCCCATGTAAACGATCACATAATTCACAATAAAACATAAAAAAAAAAAACAAAAAAAAACTATCTGAATCAATGCCATATTTACACATGCTTAAGACGTGGCAGCAGGTTAATAAGTTAATATCACTATTCAGTCTGATCGGCTTTAAAAACTGACCTAAAAGACATATCATTTCAATTTCCTTTCTTATTCATAAGTTTCAGACATCCTTCAACTGTTGTTGCTCTCATGTGCCTTCAAGTTCACTCAGTCTCATAGCCTCAAATACATTCTAGATAGGCAAGTTGTATTATTCACTCACTCAAAAGATAAGTACTCAGTACTTACTATATGCCAAGTTCTAACAAAGCACAGTCAGTGGTAAGTATAAAAAATTAACCAGTCATGAATAATGCCATGAAGAACCATATGCCTAATAGAGGCAATAACAGAACACATGCATAAATATAAGCTAAAACCCTAAAGAGATAAAAGAAAAGAACTTATATCCAGGAGAAGATATGTAAAAGATTAGAAAGAAGACTCAACTCCTCAAGGATGATAATCTTCTTTGCTTGAAATAAAAAAGCAAATGTCATAGTTTAGTCTCTCTGTTTCCAATCCATTTCTAACAATGCTGACCCACTATTTAAAAGACTAAATCGTTCATCCTTAATTCTTTATTACAATTTTATTCTGTTTTCACTTATTACATGGCACACTTGAACTTGCTTAATTTTTATCAAAATTACAGAATAAAATCTTTTTACTTCACGTAGAAATATTAACATCAGAGAAAACTCAAACCTGATCCTGTGGATTCTGGTCCTTCTAGGAAAAGCAAGGAAAGATATCTATGAAGAACAAAGATTTGTATTGTTAAGTTCCTTGTCCATCTAAATCTCTGCAAAAACCAATAGTGCCATGATAATAAAGTTCAGAGAGGAGCTTCTATTTGAACGAAATATCCTTTTTAACTTGTGCTTCTAAACCAGCCTCAAGACCTAAAGATACTTGAGTAAGTCTTCGGATTACAAACGTTTGATTTACAAACAACTGGTACTTGTCATTTAATATTATATAAATTTGCCTTCCTTTGAACAGATTGAACCATTTCCTACTCACAACAAATTCTTCAACCCTAATACCTCCACTTACTGCACGTGCAGCTTTTCAATCATTGAGAAGGCTCTGAGATTGTACGTGTACTAAAGTAAGGTTAAATGAGAACTGCATGCACCTGTTCTGACATCTAGACCTTCAACTACAAATTCCACTTAGGAAAGGATCTCATCTACAACACAGGACAGGCTGCACTCTCATTGTCATTATCTGACAGCTTTGATACTCTTATCAAAAGTAACTAGCAATTGTTTTAGAATTATAGAGCTGCTGGAAAACTCAATTTCTAACACCATCTCTGGAAAAGCCATACATATACAAATTTTGAATAAAAGCCTGAAATTTTGAATAAAAGCCATACATATACAAATTTTGAATAAAAGCCATACATATACAAATTTTGAATAAAAGTCTGAAAAGAATAAGAGAAGTAAGTACTCCATTCTCATTATAAATTTCAGTAACAGTTCCACTAATAGAAGGGGAAGGAGGGTAATTCTAGTCATACTAGCAACAGCTTTGCACTTTAATTATTCAACAAAAGAAAGAAATTAATGTCATTCTTCATTATTCATCATTCCCTTTAGCAGGTCATGTAATTATATTAAAATGCCTATGTGTTGCAAAAACACTGTAATAAGTATTTGGCCAAGTATTATTTTTGTTTAGAGAAATAAAATAAGTATTAGTGCTAAAATTAAAGTTCTATGAAGGCAGGGATCTTTATCTGTTCTATTCATGGATTTATCTGCATCTGAACTTTATCTAACACATAGAAAGCTCTCAATAAACACATACTGAAGTTCTGTGTGGCACTGTGGAAAAAGCACTATACCACAAGGTTGGGTTAAACCTCAAGGTCAGCAGTTCAAATTCACAGCCGCTCCTAGGAAACCCTATCCAGAGTCACTATGAGTTGGAACTGACTCAAAGGTGCTTAATAACAACATATGAATTAATGAGTAGATGCCAGGAATAATGTTCTAACAACAACTATACCTAAGACTCAATAAAATATGTAACACTCCTGGTGTGGCACCACAAGATAATGCACTGGACCTCAAGGTCGGTTTGAATTACAAGTTCAGCAGTTCAAACTTACCAGCCACTCTTTGTAAACCCTACACAGGGTTGCTATGAGTTGGAAGTAACTTGATGGCACTTAACAACAACAATACTAGGTCAGAAGAAAAACTGCCACCAAGTCAATTCCAACTCATAGCAACCCTATGGAGGGTTTCTGAGGCTGTATGTCTTTACAGGAGCAGAAAGGGTCATACTTCTGCTACAGAGCAACTGGTGGGTTTGAACTAACCAGCACTTTTCCTACAATGCCACCAAGGCTCCTTTTGATCAGAAGGAAAAGAACATGGTACTATTTAACTAGATTAATACGAAGTTCCTTTCACTCTTTTTTAGTTACCATTAAGAAAAAGCAATTTTGATAAACTGGTCATTTATAAGTTACAACTTAGTCATACGATCGCAAGTAAGACAGTGACTTTTCAATACTACATATTCATTCTATCATATTATTGAAAAACAAGAGAAGTAAAACAACTTCACCAGCTTTATTTATAGCTAAGATTTTACTTAGCAATTTTCTCTTACTATTAAATCATTTGACACATGAATATAGAAACCATTAATATTATCACATTTTAAATATTATGTAAGTAACAATACAAATCTGGCTTTGGATTTTGTTTTTGTCAAAGGTGAAAAAAATATTTTAGTTCTCTTTGTATATATACTTCTTTGGTCTCCTGCCATGGTATAATTAGCTACTTCCATCTGTCTCTTTCACTATATTGTAACTTCCTGATAGCAACTTGCCCCATTGTCTCCCTGTTGAATTCTATCTAATTCCTACCTAAATAAAATATGTTGTTGTTGTTAAGTGCCGTCAGTTCCAATTCAGCAATCCTGTAAAGGGTTTCCAAGGAGTGGCTGGTGAGTCTGAACCACCAAACTTGCAATATATTTCTATTACAATTGTCTAAAGGACTGATTTAATGTGTCAATCACCAATAATATAATAAGTAATACACTAAAACTACTTGTCCAAAACTAATGCCACAGACTGTGAAAAAATATTTTTTGTTCTTTTTTAAGTATGAACTAGAGTCTCAGGTTTGTAATTAACATGGTTGAATTATAGCTCCAGTCTTAGAAGATATGTTGTTGTTAGGTGCTGTTGAGTTGGTATCCCTATGAATTATCAGAAACAAATACCAAAGTTGTTGTTACTCTTAAGTGCCATTGAGTCCATTCCAACTAACAGTGACCCAGTATAAGATTTCTGAGGAGTGGCTGATAGGTTTCAACCACCGACCTTGTATTTAGCAGTCCAGTGTTTATTCTACAATGCCACACAGTTACTATAGTTGATTTAATGATTAATTACCTTAATGATAAAGAAAATGATCTATGTTTTCAAAAGATCCAGTAGGAGATTATGTAAAAACCAAGTTTGCCAATGAGTAGACATCAATTCATGGTGACTGACCGACTGTGTGTCAGAGTAGACTTGTGCTCCATAGGGTTTTCAGAATTAGATGACCAAACCTTTCTTCCAAGGTTTCTCTTGAACCACCAACCTTTGAGTTAGCAGTGCAGTTCATTAACCATATGCAGCCCCATTGCTGCTGTTGTTGTTAAGGGTCGTCAAGTCATTTCTGACTCATAGAGATCCTCTATTGGGTTTCCAAGGTGCAGGTTTGAACTGCCAACCTTGTGGCTCACAATCCAGTGCTGATCCTATAGCATCACACCAGGAGTCCAGACAGCCCCATGGACTCCGGGAAATCAACTAAAAGCATCAAAATGGCCCAAGAACAAAGATTAAGCTATTTCTAACAAAGTATTGATTGGAATTCAAATGATTAGCTCCTCTGTCAATAAGAAAACAAGTGCTCGTGTGGTTTTTTTCATATTGCTCTAATCATTTTTTATTGTCCTTCTATTAGTTAATAACTATAAAGCACATTAAAAAACAAAACAAAACAAAAAAAACACTAAGAGGAATAGTTGAGTAAGAAGATGTTTTCCAGGAAAAGCTATGATATTGTAGAGAAAGAAATGTTCAGAATTAGAATATTTTAGGAATAATTATGACATCTGATTTAAATTATTTAAAGGTATTAGCAACTTACAACTGAATTCCAATGAAATAAAGTACACAGTTATAATTTCACAAAGTTCTAGAAACTGATTTTTTAATGAGTCAATATATCCAAATAGTTTATGTAATGGCTTCTAACAAAGAAATGAGAATTCAGCTCTCTAATCAGTAATAATGTCTTGAGTAAAAGTAGTAAGTCAAGAACCAAGGAGTTGTTTATACACAGAAACTTTGTCTCTTACAACGTATTACATTAAAGATTATTATTGTATCCCATTGTGGTTTGTTGTTAAGTGTTCTCAGTTGGTTCTGACTCACAGCGACCCTGTATAGGGTTTCCAAAGAGTGGTTGGTTGGTTTGAACCACCAACCACATAGATAGCAGTCCAGTCCAGTGCTCACCCTACAGCACCACACCAAGATTCCTGTAACCTACTATTGTTATGTGCCGTGGAGTCGGTTCCAACTCATAGGGAATTGGAACCATGTACAGGGATTCCGAGGTTGTAAATCTTTACGGGAGCAGAAAGCCCCATCTTTCTCCTGCGGAACAGCTGGTAGTTCGAACTGCTGACCTTGCGGCTCGCAGCCCGATTCGTAACCACTACCCTACCAGAGCTCCTTTACTATTAAATTATTTCTTCTATATTGAACATTGTCCAAAATTGATTCTATATTGAACACTGTCCAATCAAAACTACCATCTCAAATTCCTACCATGGCATCGTTTAACATACTTCCTAATTCATTTAAGAAAGAAATAACAGTTTCAACCCTGATTTTGATGGCTAACAGCAAAGTACAACAGATTTGCACTCAGTTTTATTGAACTGCAATTATACATTTAAAATTTTAACAGTATCACACCTCCCAAAGACACCTTCTCATCAGACTTTAATAAACCCCCATACTTGAATCTATACCACTAACTATAACTCATTCGAGACTGGTGTGTAGCTGTAGGATACATACTGGACTACACACTGCAAGGTCAGCGGTTCAAACCCACCAGCCACTCCTTGGAAAGCCTATACAGGGTTGTTTTAAGTCGGAACAACATTTCTGGAATACCTCTCTATCACTTAGTCTGAAGTAATCTGAAAACTGCACTCAAACCAGGCAATGACACACCCCCTGTCCTCCAACTTCACCATATACAAACTATTAAACTACTCCTCTTTTCTTCAAGTTTGGCAAAGAATGCATTTCAAATCTCAGATCTGCCACGTTTATTAGCCTGTATACTTAAACAAGATACTGAGGCTGAGTCTCAGTGTCTTCATCTGAAAAATGGGGATAATAACTATACCTATGTCACAGTAATATTATAAAGATCTAATGATTGTACATTTGTAAAGTACTTAGAAGAATGACTGGCACATAGTGTTTTTTATCATTATTATTATTAAATATTTTCAATACCATTCAAAAATATATACAATTTTATACTATCATTATCTGAGGGCATCAGATGAACAAACACCACTCTTTTCACAGCAATTCAAATCCTGTTCAAATCTCCCTCCCCCCAATCTCTCTCTCTCTCTCTCACTCACTCACTTTTGCCTGCTAAGAACTATTGTGGAGGGGAGAACTAGTACACGACAAAATGAGTAATAAAGCAGTTGTGAGACAATATTACATAAAAGTTTAACAATTTGCCTGCTCCTTTTAATATAGAGAGAAGTGACAAGCAAAGGATGATTTTCAAGGAATATTTTCTTGAACACATTTAAAATCTAGAACCACTTTAAAATGCAACTTGCTCACTTCTAAGTCCAATCCATTTACCCTCAAAAAATACTTAATTGAGGTTTGGCAAGAAAAAATGTTCTTTACACCACTCACTAAAGTTATTTAAATGATCCCAAATTGTCACTATTTCATAAATGTCACATACTTTAAAATATTACTCAACTTTTCATTTACTTGATCAGAAAAACTCCCAAAAGGCATTAGCAGTGTTTCTTCAAATTTTCAATGATCAATAATCCCTTCTAAAATAATGAAATGTTAATATTATAAAAACAGAAATACTATAGACTCTCTGCTGAATTCTTCTAAATTCAGTTCCATAAATTCACATTCCCTGAAAATGGTAGTCTAGCTTCCACAAAATTAGGCATTCTTCTCTACCCATAAACATTTCTCTTACCAATTACAGGTGATGTAAGAAATGCAAATAAATAATTTTCATAAATTTGACTTTTTAAAAAGTTCATTCATTTTCTGCTAATAGGCAAGTAAAATTAAAATGCATACTTAACAATCAATATAATACTGTTTAATACAAAGTTTAAGGTTTTTTTCTTCAATATTCAAAGCACTTTTATGAAACAGGTATATTCATAACCATTGATTATTTCTAATATACAGCACTAGTAAAGGCACGTCAAAAATTAAGAAAAAAAAAAAAGAAAACCATTTAACTTTCTCATATGAAGATGAAAACCAGGACATTCTTGTTACCTTTTAAACGCTTCTGCGGGGTTCCTCTCACATTCTCCAGGTTGTAGAAGACTTTGGACTGCTGGATCCCTTAGCTTGTCTTCATATCCTTGGAGTAGTCCACTGCGGGAGATCTGGGCAACTAGACCTCTAATAAACCCTCCAACACACAAAGTATCAGAGTCCTGAGCTTTGCAGAAATGAAAGGCCAAAGCTTGGCGGTGTAAACCTCTCTGTAAGCTTGTAGGTGAACTTGGCCACAAGAGCTCAGTACATAGGGCTGTCTTGCCACTGCCAGGCCCTCCTACCAACAACACACCCCAAGCAGCTCCTTTTCCAGAGACAACACTAGCATTATTTCCAGAATTCATTACAAGGGATGGTGTGTTGACAGCACTATTGCAGCAGTTAGTTTTCTCCTGAAGGCAATGCTGAAGCTTGTGGAAAACCCACTCCCTACAGTAAAACTGCTTCCCCTGCAGTAAACTGGTTTGAGCCATTTTGCAGACTTTCTCTTCCCAAGGATTAGTCATAATAGGTTTCTTATCTTCAACATTTGCTAGCATGTGGATACATCAACACCGGTCTTTACATCCATTAGGGCACAACTTGCATATTGTTGACTTTGAATGACCAAAGTAACCAAACACAGTAAAATTCAACAGCCACAGAGTCCATTTGCCAATAGAATGTGCATGGCTTTATTTGGCTCCTTAATCTTGATTAGCAGAGATTTTTTAGTTTAATTGCTTAACTGATGGGGGTGGGGGGGAGCCTGGTTCCAAAGCTCAGGAACACTTTTTCTATGTCTTGATGGATCACATAACTCCATGACTACATCTGTAGTTTATGTGATTGTGGATGTTTCAAGTATACAGATGAGAGAATACATCTGGAAAACTGAAGAGAAAGCTCTATCTTTCAATCTGTACAAAATGCCTCTCCAGAATCCAAGAGTTAATTCTGCATCTGAAAATTAGATTTAGAAAAGGTATCCATTATAGAAATGTCATCAAAGAGATTACATTTATACTGCACATAGTTAGCTCTGCAGTTCAATTGCTTGCTAAAGAATCATCTCTCAAAATACTATACCCTGACAGTTTCAAACATCTGGGAAACTGCCAGGGACTGTTTCAGATTATGGCCTCTTATGTGGCAGAAATGACAGACTACTGTTAACACCTTTTTAATTCAAAGCATTAATTAAATGTATTTTTCAAGATAGTGGACTTTTAATGAACCTATTCACAGGTGTCTTGGTTTTAAGATGTCCAGATAATGAACAATTTCCACAAGTAACTAAAATGAAACAAACAGAAGCATCTTAGTGTAAAATGCCATAAATTTTTCAAAATAACATTTATGAAAGAATACACTGTACCAGTTGAAGTAATCTCCAAAATCCATATACTTCATCTTTGGCACTTTCAAAAAGTTGGACAATTATCTCCACCAAATTATAATTTTCTTCCCCTATTTTTCTTTCTCTATAGTTACGCTTCCCACATTTCAATCAAGTTGTCCTCACTGTAGTTTTTTTTTTTTTTTTTGGGGGGGGGGGGGAGAAGAGCCTGTGCAGTAACAACCTTACCTCTAGCCATTAGATAGGTTAGTTACGGAATATCTATTCACTTGCCATTCAACCACTGCAAATACTCTAACTACAATAACCACATTTCTTTGTTGACTGTTTAGAATATCTTGAAGATTACCACAGTGGGTGGTAATTAGTTTTTAAAAACAGGGGCAGAAAGGGGCATTCTTACATGAATGATAAACCCAAACACCAAGTACACCGTGAATTCTTCATACTCTACATCAAAGATGAAGGCTTGGAAGTGAGTGCCGGGAATGGAATCTACAACTGTGGCTAGCAAAGTCAAGGTCAGCAGTTCGGAAACTAACAGCGGTTCCACGGGATAAAGATGAGGCGTTCTGCTCCCGTAAAGATTTACAGCCTCGGAAACCCTGTGCAGGGTCAATATGAGTCGGAGCCGACTCCACGGTACTTAACAACAACAACTGTGGCTAGAGAAAGGGCTGCCGGGACTAATGCCTCCCGAGGTAGAAGAGAGATAAGCAGTGGAGTGCTTCAATGCTGGTGGACGTTCGCCTACAGTTCCGGCCTCTAGTTTCAGCTGATAGAGACAAAAGGAACTCAGGGATTCCCAGAGACAGGAACTACCTAGGGTTTGAGCCGCCCCAAAGAGCCACAGGGGGGCCACCTCGCCGAGGCCACTGGTGGAGGTGCAGCTAGTATACTGAGGTCTTCCCTTCCAGAAAGCTGGGAGCGCCTCCGCACCCCGCCCAGCCCAGAGACTGGGGTGTGTCTTTTGAAGGGGGAGGGGGTGTCTGAGGTCTTTGCCAGTCCCGGACGAGGGGTAGCCCCTCGGTCGATGTCCAGCTCAGTGCCCCCATCCCGCACCTTGGTCCCGCCCCCGCCTGGCCTTTGGCGGAGCCAGGAAAGAGGTCGGGTCTGGGGCTAAAGACTGGAGAAGGTGGGTCAGGTCGAAGCCCCAGCTTCACTCCCCGAGCTTCCGACCTGAGGGAGGGGCCTCGCTTCCACCACCGCCGCCGCCCCTCGGTTACCTTGGCCCCAGCCGCCGCTGTACCCGCCGCTGCACCGCCGCCGTTGCGGACTCTCAGCCTCAGGCACTTGCTTTGCTGAGAAGCCGCGGTTCCCTGCACTCCATCAGCAGTCGCCTCCTCCGCCCAACCTAGAGCACGCTCCCAGCTCCAGATCCTCCACTTGGCCTCCGGCAACTGCCAGTTTCAGCTGCCCCGGCAGCCTCGGTCGCACTCCTCCCAACCCCCACAGCGAATCGCCGCCGCTACCGCCGCCGTCAGGGCAGTGACTGTCTCAGGCAGCCCGGGACCGGGTCGGCCCCGCCCCGCCCCGCTCTTCTGCCCCGCCCGCCCGGGCACGGCCCCGCCCCCGCTTCGCCTCTCGGCCTTTCTTTGCCCGCCGGCTCCGCCTTCTTTTTCTCCCTTCCTCCACCGCGCTGGCCGGTCGCCGCTGGTGTTCGGGCGTGTGCGGCCACTTGGGACCCGCTGCCGGCACAGCGGGGAGACCTTTTGCGGGGCGGCTTTGGAACCCCGCCTTTCCAGGGGCGGGCGGAGAACGGGGCGGGGGCTGCGTTCTCACGTCCCCGAGCTCACGCGAGTCGCTGCCCCCACCCACCCCGTCACCACTCGGCCTAGAGCCTTTCTTTGTCTTCCGACTGGAGGGACTGGCTGGCTATTGGGGCCGTATCTGCTCCAATGAAGGGAATTTGGATCTGGGGCATTTGAACCACTTGCTTTGGTCTTTCTCCACAGCAGTCTGAGTATCCTTTCAGTCTATTATATTCCCAGGAAGCTTTTCCTTCCTTTTGATGGGAAAGATGGTTATAAAAATTGAAATAGTAGAGATATAGGGCGACTCTCAGCCGCCTCCTGAAGGGACGGGGGTCTCCACTAGAGAGTGAAAGCTGACCTTCTTGTGGGTTCCATGACCCTTAAGGACCACTATTGGGGGAAAGTCCATGGTCGAGGTCAGAATACAGAGCCAGATGAAACTCCCAAGAGGATCTGCCCACAAGGCAGTTACTTTTGAACCAGACAGCCCAGTTGTTTGCACACGTGGACCTGTTTTATTTAGATTGTAAATTTTTGCTGGGAAAAAGTACTGTCAACTGGTGGAGTAGGAAATATGTTCTCTTTATTATTTTTATTGTCTATTCTAAAACCAACAACTGTCTGCCCATTGCCATTCCCCATTAATTTAAATGTTTTTATTTCCCCAAATATTAAGTATCCTGGTGTGGCGCTGTAGGATAAACACTAGACTGCAAAACAAGGTCGGTTTGAACCTCAAGGTTAATGGTTCAAACTCACCAGCCCATCCTGGGAAACCATATACAAGATCTCTATGTCTCACAAACAACTCTAAGGCACTTAACAACAACTGCAAAATAAGTATCTTGTTAAGGTGCTACAGGCTAAACACTGGCCTGCTAACCACAAAGCCACTAAGTTAGAACTGACATTTGGACACTTAACAACAACATCCCATCTTAGTATACTTACTCTAGAAAAAAGAATAACTATATACAAACGTGCTTGTACCACATTATTGTTTATTCCCAGGCTATCAAACATTCAGCTTTCTCCATCTTAAGAATTCAACTAAGAACGTAAATTTGTGTACCCTGAATTTTGGAGGTCTTTCCCAAAACACAACCCTGATGGCACTGTAGCATAAGCACTGGACTGCTAACTCCAAGATCAGCAGTTCAAATACACCAGCCACTCTGGAAAAAAATATTGAGGCTTTCTGCTCCCAGAAAGATTTACAACCTTGATAGCGCTTTATAGGGTCATTGTGAGTCAGATTCTACTAGATGGCAGTGGGTGGTGTGAGTTTCCAAAACACCAGCTTATGCAGAAAATTAGAGCAGCATAAATTGTCCAGAATTAAAGAATTTTAAATAAACTTAAAAAAAAACAAAACTATAATTTTGAATTATGTTTACTTGTTGTTGTTGTTGTCAGGTGCCATCGAGTCGGAACCGACTCATAGCGAGCCCATGCACAGTAGAACGAAACAATGTCCGATCCTGGGCCAACCTCACTACCGCTGCCACACTTGACGCCATCAATGATGCCACTTGGCTGATCCATCTCATTGGGGGTCTTCCTCTTTTTCTCTGACCCTCCATCTTACCCAGCATGACATCCTTCTCCAGTGACTGTTCCCTCCTGACAATATGTCCAAAGTATGAGAGACGAAGTTTAGCCATCCTGGCCTCCAAGGAGCACTCTGGCTGCACTTCTTCCAAAACAGATCTATTGGTTCTTTTGGCAGTCCATGGCACTTTTAGTATTCTCCTCCAACACCACAACTCAAAGGCATCAATTCTTCTACGATCTTCCTTATTCACTGTCCAGCTTTTGCATCCATACGAGGTTATTGAAACTACCATGGCTTGGGTCAGGCGCACCTTAGTCCTTAAGCTGACATCTCTGCTCCTCAGCACTTTAAAAAGTTCCTGTGCAGCAGATTTGCCCAATGCAATATGTTTACTTAAGCAATTTTAATTACCACTTCGCTTCTCTGTCATGCAGTTTTAGTCACTGAAGACAGTAACTCATTCAATTTCATGGTTTAAGTTATAGTTAAAGAAAAGTTTAAATGAGATACATATGCTTCATATTATATTTCCCATTAGATCATTTACTAATACAATATTTATAATATTTTCCCAATAGAGAGCAAAGTAACAGAAACTTTTGGTTGGTGTGGTTATCTATTTAAATAACTACTGTTGTTGTTGTTGAGAAGTGCCTTTGAGTCAATTCTGACTCATAGCGACCCTGTATAGGGTTTCCAAGGACTTTAAATAACTAACTACCATATATTATTGTTGACGTCAGATGAATCTCTACTAAAAACCAGAAAGATGTTTACTTGCATTGTATTGACTACGCAACGGCGTTCTTCTGTGTGGAATTTACAAACATTGCGAAAAATGGGAAGTCCAGAACACTTCATTGTGTTCCTGAGGAACCTGTACAGACCAAGACGCAGTCATTCAAAAAGAAGGGGATACTGCATGGGTTAGAGTACGGAAAGGCATTTGTGAGGGTTGTATCCTTTCACTGTATTTACTCAATCTGTATGCTGAGCAAATAATCCAAGAAACTGGATTATATGAACAGGCATTAGCCTTGGAGGAAGGGTCATTAACAACTTACCATAGACAGATGACACAACCTTGCTTGCTGGAAGAGAGGAGGACTTGATCAAAAAAAAAATTAAAAGTTCATGGAAAAGTCAAATGAAAAGAAAATGGAATTTTTCCATGATTTTTTTTTAAGTCCTTTTGTATCTAAATAAGGTGACTTTACCATTTATTGCCCAAAGAACATTTTGGAGAACAAAAAAAAGTCAATATAATAAATTAAAATTGTGCTACTTTTAGATATATTTATTTATTGTGCAGCAACTTTATTATATTGCTGGTGATGTGTTGTTTGTTGTTAAGTGCTGTCGAATTGGTTCGAACTCAAAGGAACTCTGTATAGGGCTTCCGAGGAACAGCTGGTAGGTCCGAAACACTGACCAGTGCTGATCCTAAAGAGTCTTACCAGGCACAGCTATTAGCTATTTCTATGGAGTCCTGGTTGAGCATTGGGCTGCTAATAGCAAAGTTCGTGGTTCAAACCAACTTGCAGGGGAAAGACGAGGGAATCTGTCTCCTTAAAGATTCACAGCCTTGAAACCCCTAAGTGTGGCTATGATTCAGAATTGACTCAATGGCAGTGGGTATTCAAAAGCTATTTTCAAAAAATAGCAATGACATGTTTTATTACAATAAAAACAAACTTTAAAAAAAATTAAATCACTTACCTGAATGTTAAAACTGACATAGGACTCAATCCTAGTACCTATTCACAAACTTAAATTAGTTTCTTAGCCATATCTTCTCCAATACCTATGCTAGGTAACACTGACATTTTTTCCAAAGAGTACATTTTTTTCAGTGTGGTTTCCTGCTTCCTTCTTTGTAATTTTTTCATAAAAGTGACTCCAATCCTCTTCATAGTTGTATAAATTTCAAATTGTTGGTACCTTCAAATAACGTGTCTCTGAAGACCATAATATTTTAATTGAGAAAATGTATTTTATTTATTATAAGTGCTGAGGTGCCTAGTAAATTCAATCACTGCTAAGTAAAACACATTCTCAATTCTAATTCATTTGTATTGATGTGAATTTAAAGCTTTCTGCCTAAACATTTTCATAGGTGCTGTCCTTTTAAAAATTCCCAGTGTACCTTCCACCAAATTTCTGACAAAGCTCATCAGAAACCTAATTTTCTTTGTTTATGATTATTATGGTGGTTTCAATAAAATTTAAATACTACAGAATTATAGGTCTTCTTAACTTAATCCACTAGGACATAAAGTATAATTTTATGCAAATAAAAACAGTATGTACACTAAAAGATTCTGAGTGCAAAATGAGATATTCCAGATCACAATTATAGAATTTCAAAATTAGGTATTTTATAATATTTTTGTTCTTACCATATGTTATTTTCAGTTCCTCTTTTTTGGGGTATAATTTAATTTCAGTATCTTCCTATTTGCAAGCATTATAATACCTAAAACCTGCAAACATTGAACATTTGAGTTTTAGAGTTCTAGTAATGTTAAACAAAATGCTACCAAAATTTTGAGGATTCATTTAAAAGAAAGTTTAATTAGTGCACTCAGGCCTATTTAAAAGAATTGTTACTGACAGTCTTTTAGATTTTACCACAAATTTAAAGAAATCTGTTCACTGCACCGCAGTATTTAGCCCACTTGCTATATGCACTATCATTGTTATTGTTTTTAGGTACTTGAGTCAGTTCCAACCCATAGTGACTGGATGTACAACCGAACAAAAGACTGTCTAGTCTATTTTCATCCTCACAATCGTTACTATTCTGAGCCTGTTTCTGTAGTCACTGTGTCAGTCTATCTTGTTGAAGGTTTGCCTCTTTTTCACTGTCCCTCTACTATCCCAAGCATGATGTCCTTGTACATGGAATATCCCTAAAGTGTCCAAAGTATGTGAGATGAAGTCCTGCCATCCTCACTTCTAAGGAGCATTCTGACTGTACTTCCAAAACAGATTTGTTCCTATTTTTGGCATTCCATAGTATATTTAATGTTCTTCACCAGCACCATAATTCAAAGACATCAATTGGTCTTTGGTCTTCCGTATCCATTGTCCAGCTTTCTCAAGCATATGAGATGATTAAAAATACCATGACTTGGGTCAGGTGTTCTTGGGACTGCAAAATGACATATTTGCTTACTAGCACTTTAAAAGAGATATTTTGCAGCAGATTTGCCTAATGCTACAAGGTCATTTGATTTCCCGACTTTTGCTTCCATGGATGTGGATTGTAGAGCCAAGTAAAATGAAATTCTTGACAACTACAATTGTTTCTCCATCTATCAGGGTGTTGCTTATTGGTCTAGTTGAGCAAATTATTGTTTTATTTCTTTTAAGTGTATCCATATTGAAGGCTACAATCTTTCGTTTTCACCAGTACATGATTTAAGACCTCTTCAATTTCAGTAAGCAAGAATGTGTCATATGCATATTCCAGGCTGTTAATGAGTCTTCCTCCAATCCGTTCTCTTCTATGTACAGATCAGGTCTCAGATGATTTTTTCATCATACAGAGCAAATCTAATGAGAGGACACAACCCTGATGCATACCTTGTTTGATTCAAATGCTGCCTTTTGGTCTATGTGTTGCTTTTGTTAGGTGCCATAGCAATCCTATGTACTATGGAATGAAACACAGCCCAATTCTGCACCATCCTTATAATTGCTGCTATACTTGAAGCCATTGTGGCTGTCATTATGCCAATCCATCTCGATGGGGTCTTCCTCTTTTTCACTGTCCCTCCACTTTACCAAGAATAATGTCTTTCTCCAGGGACTTGTCCCTTCTGTTAATATGAAGTATGCTCTGATAGCATAGTGGTTACGAATTGGGCTGAGAACCTTAAGGCCAGCAGTTCGAAACTACCTGCCGGTCCATGGGAGAAAGATGAGGCGTTCTGCTCCCGTAAAGATTTACAGCCTCAGAAACCCTGTACAGGGTCGCTATGGGTCGGAACCAACTTGACAGCACTTAACAACAACAACAAATGATAGATAAAGTCTGGCCATCATGGCTTCTAAGGAGCATTCCAGGTATACTTCCTCCAACACAGATTTGTTTGTTCATCTGGCAGTACATGGTTTTTGTTTTTGTTTTTTTCCTTAAATGTTTTATTGTGAATTATGTGATAGTTTAC
Source organism: Chrysochloris asiatica (assembly GCF_000296735.1). NCBI lineage: Eukaryota > Metazoa > Chordata > Mammalia > Afrosoricida > Chrysochloridae > Chrysochloris > Chrysochloris asiatica. The sequence continues at coordinate 4,478,665 of NW_006408606.1, read as the reverse complement.
ATGGGAGAACATTAGTTTTACGTTCCTTCTATCATATATCGTCTCATTGCCATGGTTACGATCCCCTCCATGCATCATCAACCAATCAAAGGGTATACCCTGCAATTCTTCCCCAGTACCCTCCAGGTCTTCAGCACACAGTCGCTCTCCCTCTCTGGATCTAAAGTCTCCAGCTGCTCCATCGCTCCACATTCAGGCATCACTGCTTCTCTGGGTAGGGTCCCACTCTCTGCTCTAATCCCTTGATGGTCCTAGGGACCTCCGCTCCTAGACTGAAAAGTTAATCACTCCCCTCCTTGCTATAAAACGTCTACCTTTACATTTCTGAGCCTCACGATCAGTCCTGATAACTATTATTCACTATTGTATCACAAGAGACCCGTCTGCATTTCACTGCATCAGCCCCACCTAGACAGATTGAATACTACTCACTGCAGATTCTACCTTCCTCCAGGCCCTCTGGATCTAGGTTCCCTCTTGAAAGCTTGTAAGCCAGTCACTTCTTGCCTTTGTAGCCCCCACCCCCCATTTTGAGTAGCCAATGTTCAAGTTGCCCATCCCTGTCTACTCTGTGTGTGGAGGAGGTGGGAATGATCCTTGCTGTAAGGACTTGTTCCCTCTTTTCAGCTACTGCTTCCATAGGTGTAGGTCAAGTTCATCAAATTGTATGAGAATCCTTTTTTTTCCTCTTCTTTTTACTTCTGGTTGAGCTCTGATCATCCAGTCACTGAAGCCAGGATAAGTGAATATTATCTGCAAGTGTGGGTGTTCTTATGCATATGCCCTCTCTTCTTATCAGCTGGATGCTTCACTCTCCACTCTAGTCCTCTGTGGCTATGTCACTGACTCTGGGCCCAAGAGTCCCAGATCTTGCCACACTGCTGGCCAACCAGGTCCTCACCCGGGTTCACAGAAGTCTTCATATTGAACATTGTAGGGCTTAGATCACTGCTTCATTGCTGTTCCTCCCTCACTTCCCCCTATCGGTGTCGAGCATGGTCACCAATCACAGTGTGGCAGTACATGGTATTTTTAATATTTATCTCCAACACCATAACTCAAATGCTTCAGTTCTTCTGTGGTCTTCCATATTCATTGTCCAACTTTTGCATGCCTATGAGGCTATTGAAAATACTATGGTTTGGGTCAGGTGCATTTTAGTTCTCAAACTCTGTTTGCTCTTGAGCACTTTAAAGAGGTCTTGTACAGCAGATTTGCCTAATGCAATCCATCATTTGATTTCTTGACTGCTGCTTCATGAATGTTGATGGTGGATTCAAGCAAAAGAAAATCTTTGACAACTTCAATCTTTTCTCCATTTATTGTTATTATTGTTAAGTGCCACAGGGGTTATGTCCAACTCCTAGTGACCCTGTATAGGACTTCAGCAAACAGCCAGTGGGTTGAACAGTTTACCTATTATGATGTATTTACTGGTCCAGTGGTAAGGATTTTTGTTTTATTTACATTGAGGTGCAACCCAACCAAAAACTCTGGTCTTTAATCTTCATAAGTAAGTATTGTAAGTCTTCTTCATTTGAAGCAAGTAAGGTTATATCATCTGCATATCGAAGTTTATTAATGAACCTTCCTCCAATCCTAATGCATGTTTTTCTTCATATAATCCACTTTATCATATTATTTGCTCAGTATAAAGAATGAGTAAATATGGTGAAAGAATACAACTTGGAGCACACATTTCCTAATTTTAAACTATTCAGTCAGTGTTCCTTTGTCCTGTTCAAATAACTGCCTCTTGGTCTTGTATAATTAAGTGTTAAGGAATATTCAGACTTCACAATGTTATCCATAGCTTATTATGATCCACACAATCAATAGCCTTTGTATAGTCAATAAAGCATAGGTAAACATCTTTCTGGTATTCTCTGCTTTCAACTATGACCCATCTGATGTCAGCAAAGATATCCCTCTAACCTCATCTGAATCTGAATCTGGCTTGAACCTCTGGCAGTTCCCTGCCAATGTACAATTGCAGCCATTTTTCAATTATCTTTAGCAAAGTTTTACTTGCATGGGATATTAATGGTATTGTCCTATGATTTCACATTCCATCGGGTCACCTCTCTTGAAATGGGCATAAATATGGATCTTTTCCAATCAGTTGGCCGGTTAGATGTCTTCCAGATTTCTTGGCATAAAAGAGTGAATGTCTCCAGTACTGCATCAGTTTGTTGAAAGATTTCAATTTGTATTCCATCGATCCCCATAGCCTTGTTCTTTCCTAATGCCCTTAGTGCACATTGGACTTCTCCCTTCAGTACCATTGGCTCTTGATCATATGTTACATCTTGAAATGATTGTACATCGACTTTTTTTTTTTTTTTTTTTTTTTACAGTAACCCTGTTTATACCTTACATCTTTTTTAGATGTTTTCTGCGTCATTCAATAGTTTGCCCATTGTTGTTGTTAAGTGCCATCAAGTAGGTTCTGACTCATAGTGATCCTGCATAGAGTTTCCAAGGAGTGGTTAGTGGGCTTGAAACAGCAAACTTGTGGTTCAAACCAACTTTAACCCTCAGTGATACACTAGGAGTCCAGTTAGCCCATTGTTGTTGTTATGTGCCGTGGAGTCGGTTCCGACTCATAGCGACCCTGTACAGGGTTTCCGAGGCTGTAAATCTTTATAGGAGCAGAAAGCCTCATCTTTCTCCTGCAGAACAGCTGGTAGTTTCGAACTGCTGACCTTGCAGTTTGTGGCCTAATTCGTAACCACTATGCTACCAGAACTCCTTCCAGTTAGTCCATAGAGTGCTTCAATATTGCAATTAAGGCTTGAATTTTTTCTTCAGTTCCCTTAGCTTGAGAAAGACTAAGTGTGCTCTTCCCTTCTAATTTTCTAACTTCACATGTTATAAGATTTGAGTTGGTCTTCTTGAGCTGCCCTTTGAAATTTTCTATTCAGCTCTTTTATCTCTTTATTTCTTCCATTTGCTTTAGCATCTCTATGCTGGAGAACAAGTTTCAGACATTCACTTTTGTCTTTCCCTTCTCTCTTGTCTTCTTAGTGACCTTTTGCTTTCTTCCTGTATGATGTTCTTGATGTCATCCCACAACTCTTCTGATCTTTGGTTTTTAGGGTCTAATGCATTAAATCTGTTCTTTATATGATCTCTAAATTCTGGTGGGATGTATTCAAGGTCATGTGTTGGCTCTTATGGGCTTCAGCCTGAACTTGCGTATGAGCAATTGATGGTCTACTCCACAGTCTGCCCCTGACCTAGTTTTGGCTGATGATATGGAGCGTTTCCACTGATTTCTGTATATTCCATATGGTAAGGTCCATGTATATAGTCATTTTTTATGTAGTTTTAAAAATGTATTTGCAATGAAGAAGTCATTGGTCTTTCAAAATTCTATCATGTGATATCCAGCATATTTTCTATAACCAAGGTCTTATTTTTCCACTACTGATTCTTATCCTTTGTTTCCAACCTTTGCATTCCAATCACCAGTTGTTAGCAATACATCTTGGTTGCATGTTTGATCAACTTCATACTGTAGAATTCTTGTAGAATTCTTCAATTTCATTATCGCTGGACTTAGTGATTGGTGTGTAAATTTGAATCATAGTGTATTAACTGGTCTTCCTTGTAGGCATATGTATTTTTCCTATCATAGACAGCATTTTACCTCAAGATAGATCTTAAGATATTCTTTTTGATGATGAATTTTACACCATTCCTCTTCAATTTGTCATTACTAGCATAGTAAACCACGTGACTGTCAGATTCGTAATGGCTAATAGTAATTCATTTCAGCTCACTAATGCCTAGGATAACAATCTTTATGTATTCCTTTTCATTTTTGACAACTATATAATAAATTATCTATATTTATTCGTCATACATCCCATTTTCTGATTATAAATGGATGTTTGCGGCTGTTTCTCCTCGCTTTGAGTTGTGCCCCATCAGAAACTAAAGGTACCGAAACCTTTACCCCATTTGTGTCATCATGGTCAATTCTACTATGAGGAAGCAGCTCTTCCCCAGTTTTATTTTGAATGCCTTCCAACCCAATGTGCTCATTTTCTGACTATATCTGACAATATTCTGTTGCTCTTCATCATGTTTCAAAATTCAATATTCACATGCTATGTGAACATATTCCAGTGCTATTCATAAAGTTTTCAGTCACTAAATATTCCAAATTACTCTGTCTGTCTTTCCTGGTCTGTCTTACTGTGGAAGCTCATATGAAACCTGTCCACAATGTGTGACCCTGCTGGTGTTAAAAATATCTGTGGCATAGCAACATGCAATACACCACAGTATGGCAAACTGACAAGTGGTGGCTATATGTATAGTCATCATTTATTTTGCTGGGAAAAAAAAAAAAGTGCTTGCCATGAATAAGTCATTAGTTTTGCAAAATCCAGTCATACTATCTCCAGGGTCAATTCTATTTCCAAGACCATGTTTTCAACTGCTGACCTTCTTTGTTTCCAACATTTGAATTCCAAAAACCAGTAATTATCAATGCATCTGAATTGCATGTTTGATCAATTTCAGACTGTGGAAGTTGATAAAAATGTTTAATTTCCTCAACTTTGGCATTAGTGGTTGGTGTGCAAATTTGGTAGTCTTATTAACTGGCCTTCCTTATAGTTGCTAAATGGCATTGAGTCGGTTCCAATTCATAGGGTTTATAAGACGCAACTGATGGTTTAAATCACCTACCTTGCAAATCAGCAGTCTAGTGCTTATTCTACAGCACCACAATAGGATTCTTATCTCCCTTGTAGGCATATGGATAACATCCCATCACTTTCAGCATTGTACTTCATGATACATCTTAAATGCTTTTTTGAGGATGAACACCATTGTTCTTAAATTTGTTATGCCCAATATGTTGTTCTTGTTGCTAAGTTTCATGAAATCAGTTCAGACACATAGCGACCCCTTCCAAGGAGTGGTTGGTGAGCTTGAACCACTGACCCTATGGTTCACAATGACTTTGCGGTCTAGTGCTTTATCCCACCGCAATACACCAGGACTCTGTATCCAGTATAGTAAACCATGTGTTTGTCTGTTTCAAAATGACCAATAAGCAAAATGATCATTTCTGCTCACTAGTAACTATGATATTGATTTCTATGTGTTCCATTTTATTTTTGAGTACTTCTGGTTTTCCTAGATTTAAACTTCATGCATTCTTTATCCTGATTTATTAATGGATGTTTATAGCTGTTTCTTATTTTGAGCCATTTCCCATCAATAAATGAAGGTCCTAAAAGCTTTGCTATAGCCACAACATGAAGGGCAACTCTACTTTGAGGAGCCAGCTTTTCCCCAGTAATATTTTGAGTACTTTCCAACCTGAGGGGCTCATTTTTTGACACTATGTCAGAAAATGTTCCACTGCTATCCAAAAATGACGGCCATGTTTTTTTTTCAGAATTGGATTGGCAGATCTTCTTTCCTTCCTACTCTGCTTAATGTGAAAACTCAGTGGATACCTGTCCACCATTGGTGGCCCTGGTGGTATTTGAAATACTAGTGGCATAGCTGCCAGCATCACAGCAACATGCAAGTCATTATGACAAATGGACAGGTGACTGATGGTCAATTAATCTCAGTCAACTAAAATATCTTCTCAATTCTAAATTATTTTTTATTGGAATGAAATTATATATTTCATTCTGAGTATTTCCATAGGTGCTTTTGTTTTTAAATTCCCATTTGGAATAACCTTCATCAAACTATATACTTTACTACAAGGAAACTCAGCCTCTATTTCCAGATATTTCACATATATCTTGGAGTTTCTGAGTGGTGTCAACTGTTAAGAGTCTTGGCTGCTAATAGAAAAAGCGGAAGTTCAAGTCTACCCTGATGTTCCTGTGAGAAACAACCAGTTTGCGAATTATCATTCCTTTGAAAATTCTATGGAACACAGTTCTATTTTGACACCCAGGGATCATTTGGTAAAATACACATGCCTTACTTTTAACTTTTCACATATACCACTGATTCTCATGACTGGTAGGTTCGTGGGTCTATGCATGCAGAAGACAGCAGCATTAATCTATAGTGTACCTAGATGACACACCAGACTGCATGCAGGATCAGCAGCATTGAATATTTCTCTGACTACCATGGGTTAATGCGCTGGACTGCAAGGTTGGATTGAACTACAAGGATGGTGGTTGTTTCAAGCTTACCAGCTGCTCCTCAGAAACTATACAGGGTCACTATGGGTAGGAACTGACTCAACAGCACTTAACAACAACAAACAACCAAGGTTAGAATTTGGGTGTACCTAGGTACTTATTCTGCATGCTTTTCCTGAAAGGAAAGGTTAATTAATTTTCATCTGGAAAAGAGTTATCAGTGGCATTCTCTAAGATTTCACCACAAATGTAAAAAAATAACTCTGTTCATTGCTAATGCAACTTGTTGTTTTTATTGTTGATAAGTGCCACTGTGTCAGTCCTGTTTCATGTCGTTGTTAAGTGCTGTCGAGTGAGTTCGGACTCATAGCTACCCTGTATATGGTTTCCAAGAAGCAACTGGTGACCTTGAACCAATGACTTTGCAGTTCAAACCAAACTTGCAGTCCAGTGCATTAATCCATAGTGCCACACTGGGACTCCTGTTCTGACTCAAAGAGACCCTGTATAGTGTTTGACTGGCAACTGTGTGGTTAGCAGTTCAGTGCTTATCCTATACTAGGGCTCCACACCAGGACTCCACACACTATTAAACAGGACCATGGCAAAGCTCCACCATTCATCTGTCACTTTGTCATACTGTGGTGGCTTGTGAGTTGCTGTGATTCTGAAAGCTATGCCACCAGTATTTTAAATACCAGCACGGTCACCCATGATGGACAGGTTTCAGATGAGCTTCCAGATGAAGACAGACTAGGAAGAAGGAGTGACAAACTAATTTTGAATATTTAGTCACTGAAAACCTTATGAATAGCAGAGAAACACTGTCAGATATAGTGCTGGAAAATGAGCCCCTCAGGTTGGCAGGAACTCAAAATGCGACCGGGGAAGAGCTGCCTTGTCAAAGTAGAGCTGACCATGATGAACTAATGGAGTAAAGCCTGTGGGAGAAAAGCCCGCGGGACCTTCATTTGCTGATGGGGCACAACTCAAAATGAAGAGAAACAGCTATAAACATCCACTGAAAATCAGAACATAGAATGTACAAAGTATGAATCTTGGAAAATTGGAAGTTGTCAAAAATGAAATGGAACGCATAAACATCTATATATTAGGCATTAGTGAGCTTAAATGGATTGGTATTGGCCATTTTGAATCTGACAACCACATGGTTTTTTATGTCAGGAATGGCAAATTGAAGAGGAATGGCGTTGCATTCATTGTCAAAAAGAACATATCCAGATCAGTCATGAGGTACATATAACACTGTCTGTGATAGGATAATAGCCGTGCGCCTACAGGGAAACCCAGTTAATACTGTTATTATTCAAATTTACACACCAACCACTAAAGCCAATGAAGATGAAACAGAAGAATTCTATCAACTTCTTCAATCTGAAATCTATCAAACATGCAATCAAGATATATTGATCATTACTAATGATTGGAAGGAAAAGATTGGGAGCAAAGAGGAAGGATCAGTAGTTGGAAAATATGGCCTTGGTGATAGAAATGATGCTGGAGATTGCATGATAGAATTCTGCAAAACCAATGATTTGTTCATTTCAAATACCTTCTTTAGACAGCATAAGAGATGACTATACACATGGACCTCACCAGATGGAATACATAGAAATCAAATTGACTACATCTGAGGAAAGAGAGGATGAAAAAGTTCCATATCATCAGTCAAAACAAGGCTAGAGGTAGACTGTGGAACAGACCATCAACTGTTGTTGTTGTTGTTAAGTGCCGTGGAGTCAGTTCTGACTCATAGCGACCCTGTACAGGGTTTCTGAGGCTGTAAATCTTTACGGAAGCAGAAAGCCTTTTTTCCTGCAGAACAGCTGGTAGTTTCGAACTGCTGACCTTGCAGTTTGCAGCCCGATTTGTAATCACTACACTACCAGGAATCTGTACATGGACCAAGAGGCAGTTGTTCGAATAGAACATGGGAACCCTGAATGTTTTAAAATTAAGAAAGGTGTGCAACAAGGTTGTATTCTTTCACCATACTTATTCAACCTGTAGGCTGAGCAAATAACCCAAGAAGCTGGGTTCTATATAGAAAATCATGGCATCAGGATTGGAGGAAGACAGCAATATGCAGATGATACAACCTTGCTTGCTGGAAGTGAAGAAGTATAAAACATTTACTGATGAAGATCAAAGAGCACAGCCTTCAGTATGGATTACAACTCAATGTAAAGAAAACAAAAATCCTCACCACTGGACAAAGAAACAACGTTCATTTCAACAGAGAAAAGATTGAAATTGTCAAGGATTTCATTCTTCTTGGATCATCTATCAACACTCATGGAAGCAGCAGTCAAGAAATCAAATGACGTATTGCATTGGGCATATCTGCTGCACAAACCATTTTTAAAGTGTTGAAGAGCAAAGATGTCAGCTTGAAGACTAAGGTGTGCCTGACCCAAGCCATGGTATTTTCAATAACCTCATATGCATGTGAAAGCTGAACAGTGAATAAAGAAGAATGTAGAAGAATTTATGCATTTGAGTTATGGTGTTGGAAGAGAATGTTGAAAGTGCCATGGGCTGCCAAAAGAACCAATAGATCCTTTTTGGAATAAATGCAGCCACAATGCTCTTTGGAGGCCAAGATGGCCAAACTTTGTCTCTAATACTTCGGACATATTGTCTGTAGGGACCCGTCGCTGGAGAAGGATATCATGTTAGGTAAGGTGGAGGGTCAGAGAAATAGTGGAAGTCCCCCGGTGAGATGGATTGGTCAAGAGGCAACATCAATGGACTCAAGTGTGGCAACAGTAGTGGGGTTTGCTCAGGATCGGGCAGTGTTTGTTTCTGTTGTGTATAAGGTCACTATGAATCGGTACCAGCTCCATGGCACCTAATAACAACAACAACATGGCAGAAACTAGAAACAAAACAATGAAGGTCTACCATACCCATTCCACATTATTTTAGTATTATGCTTTGAAACTACTTCTGTCATTTGCCAAGGTGAACTTTTATAACTTTACTATTATGTTCACTTCAAGTTCTTTGAATGGATTTCAGTGAAATATTAGATGAATTAGTCAATTGCTTTCCAGCACATAGTTTACTAACTTGATGGATTCACAGATAAATGATATTACGTTATTTACTGTCTTCTGGCTATCTGCTCACCAAACCCTCTCTTTACTATCCTTTTCAATAAATCACTGTTACTTGGCATTGACAACCTCAGGAAGGCAGGTTGCATTAATTTGGAAGATTAATATTGTACTTGTTGCTGTTCTGTTGTTAAGTGCCATCAAATCGGTTCTGACTCATAGCAATGCTGTATATAGTTTCAGAGGAACAGCTGATAAGTTTGAACTGCCAGTCTTATGGTTTGAAGTTCCATGCTGATCCTACAACGCCACACTAGGAGCCCAATATTATACTAGAAAGCATTAAAATAAACTGAACAAATAGTCTGTGGGAGTAATGTATATTAGAGGACATGTTTCTAAGGTCACTGAGCTTCCTGTGTATCCCACACTTTGCATCCTACACATGTTGCCAGGGAACTCATTTATGTTGCACCATACAGGCAGGGACAGTTCTATAACGTAGCAGTGCCAAGAGGCTTATAACAAGAGGGTCAACTTATCAGAAGCTGCAATAAAAAAAAAAAAAAAAAAAATTAGACTGGATGATAAATGGTCTTAATATTTCCTTAGTAGTCAATTATATCTAGGTATATATGAACTATTTGAAACCCCCTCATTGTGTGTACATATGTGATGTGGGTTAATGCTCTGGACTTCAAGGTTAATTTGAACCACAAGGTCAATGGTTCAAGCCCACCAGCTGCTCCTTGGAAACCCTATACAGGATTGCTGAGTCAGAACCAATTCCAAGGCACGTCATAACAACATATTTCTTATTGGGGAGCACAATGACTGCATACGTTAAATACTGGTCTGCAAACCACTAGTTCTGTGGTTCAAGTCTGCCAGCAACTCTGTGGGAGACAGATGTGGCTTTCTGTTCCTACAAAGATTTAAAAGCCTTGGAAACTCTCTACAGACTACTATTAATCGAAACTGACTTGAGGACACTTAACAAAAACAAATATTTCATGTTAGGACTTCTGGTGTAGCATGTCGGATAAGCACTGGACTTCTAACTGAAAGGTCATCAGTTCAAACCCACCAACCGCTCCTTGAAAACTCTATTTTCTGAAATATTAGTTTTCTTTATTATTAATTTCTCCTATTAATTCTATTCTTCTTGTTAGGACTCCTGGTGTATATAGGATAAGCACTGGACTTTTAATTGAAAGGTCATCAGTTCAAGCCCACCAACTACTCCTTGAAAACTCTTTTCTCTGAAATATTAGAGAATATTTATTTTAATATTACAGAATATTTTGTTGTTGCTTTACTCAAGTATTTAGTGATGGTTATAGAGTCATTCTGGAGTCCTGGTGTGGTGCTATAGGATAAGTACTGGACAACTAACCTTGCGGTGTGCCATTCAAATTCACCAGCCACTCCTTGGAAACCCTATATAGTTGGAACTGTATATGAGTTGGAAACAACTCAACGCCACTTACTAACAACAGTAACATATCTCTTACTAAGGAGCCATGGTGGATCAGTACTTTAAGCATTTGGTTGTTAAACAAAAGATCAGTGGTTCAAATCCACCAGCCACTACAGAAAGATGTTGTAGTCTGCTTTTCATTAAATTGTTTAGTATTATTTTGCCTGTGTTGTGTTTTTTTTTAACTTAAAAAGAAAGTGATGCTATTTTTTAAAGAAAGTCAATAAAATCGATGTCCCTTATAACGTTTTTTTCTTTAAATTTCATTTATTTTGTAGTTGTGGAGAATATACACAGCAGAACTTAAGTGCACCAATTCAATAGTACAATTTTACAATTTAGAGACATTGATTGCATTCTTTGAGTTGTGCAAGCATTCATACACTCCTTTTCTGAGTTGTTTGTCCTTCATTAACATAAACTGTCTTCTGAGGTTCCTGCAAAAATAGCCTGGAGGCAATGTCTGATGTCCTAAGGCTTCACATGGAGGAAAGAGTTAAGTCATCAGCTCAAGACTGATTTCTATGAGGTGGAGATCAATTGTACCTCCACCCACTAACCTTCTTTGCCTCACACTAACCATCTCTCCCACAGTGCTTTACTTCTCTGCTGTGTTTGATAATTCATTGCAACAGTCACACAGAATTCTCAGACAACACTCAAGATTATGGGTTTTATTAGGGAAGTTAACAGAGGATTATTCAGGATCAGACATAACTCAGGATACAGCAGTTCTCTGGTCAGAAGTGCCACTTTTCAGCTATTCTCATAAACATGCCTCTCATTGGTCTTTGGCCTCTCAGCAAGAAATGGCTACAACCATACATTAACAGAACTTCCAGAGGTTCAAGCCTGTTTCAGAAAAGGACACGGAACAAGGGATATCGTTGCTGATGTCAGATGGATCATGGCTGAAAGCAGAGAATAACAGAAAGGTGTTTACCTGTGCTTTATTGATTACACAAAGGTTTTCGATTGTGTGGGTCATGAGAAGCTACGGACAACATTACGAAGTATGAAGTATTCCAGAACACTTAGTTTTGCCCATGAGGAACCTCTACATAGATCAAGAGGCAGTTGTGAAAACAGAAAAAGGGAACACCAACTGGTTTAAAATTATGAAAAGTGTGCACCAGCATTGTATTCTTTCACCATTCTTATTCAATCTATATGCTGAACAAATAATCTGAGAAACTGGATTATATGAAGAAAAATGTGACATCAGGATTGGAGGAAGACTCAGTACCAACCTGTGGTATGAAAATGATACAACCTTGCTTACTGAAAGTCAAGAGGATTTAAAATACTTATTGATAAAGATCAATGACCACAACCTTCAGTATGGATTTCATCTCAATGTAAAAAAAAAAACAAAAATCCTCACCACTGGACCAATAAATAATACCCATATAAATAGAGAAAAGATTGAAGTTGTCAATGACTTCATTTTGCTTGGACCAACCATCAACATTCATGGGAGCAGCAGTCAAGAAATCAAACAACGTATTGTGTTAGGTAAATCTGCTGCATAGAGCTCTTTAATTTGTTGAAGAGTAAATATGTCAGTTTGAAGACTAAATTGCGCTAGACACAAGCCATGGTATTTTCACTAATCTCATATGCATACAAAAGTTGGATACTGAATAAGGAAGGCCATAGAAGAATTGATGCATTTGAGTTACGGTGTTGGAGGAGAATATTGAAAATACCATGGACTGCTAAAAGAACAAATAGATCTGTGTTGGAAGATGCACAGACTTTGTGCTCCTTGGAAGCCAGGATGACCAGACTTCATCTCTCATACTTTGGACATAATGTCAGGAGGTATCAGTCATTGAAGAAGGATATCATGTTTGTTAAAGTGGAGGGTCAGAGAAAAAGAGAAAGATCCCCAACGAGATGGATTGGCACAGTGGCAGAAGTAATGGGTTCAAGTGTAGCAATTATTGTGAGGTTGGCACAGAATTGGGCAGTGTTGTGCATATGGTCGCTGTGAGTCGATACCGACTCAATGGCACCTAACAACAACAACAATTTACATGGTTAAGGAGCCCTTGTAGCATAGTGGATTATGAGTTGTGTTGCTAACCACAAGGTTAGCAGTTCAAATCTATGAGTCGCTGTACGGGAGAAGGATGAAATTTTCTTCTCTTGTAAAGATTTATAGCCTGTATGATCACTATGATTTGGTGGCACACCCCCACCATGACTGCCACCAGATTTGCATGGTTGTCCATAGAATCCTTCAATATTGAAAGACGAGTCTTGAACAATTACTTCCATTCTTTCAACTTGAGAAATGCTCAACTTGCTTTTCCCTTTTGATTTTCTAATTCTAGGTCTTTGAACATTTCATTATAGTACTTGATTCTGACTTCTCAAGTTGCCTTTTGGAACTTACAGTTCAGCAATTTTACCCATTTTTTCCATTTGCTTTAGCACCTATATCATGTAGAGTGAGTTTCAGAGTCTTCTCTGACATTAATTTCTGTCTTTTCCATCTTTCTTGTCTTCTTAATGACCTTTAGCTTTCTTCATGTACAATGTTTTTGATGTCATCCCACAACTCTTCTTCATTAGTGACTGTATCAAATCTGTTACTGAGATGATCTCTAAATTTACATGGGATGTGTTCAAGGTCATGTTTTGGCTCTTATAGACTTGTTTTCATTTCTTCACCTTCAGCCTGAACTTGCATATGAGCTGTTGATGGTCTATTCCACAGTCTTTCCCTGACCTGGTTTTGGCTGATGATATGGAACTTTCCTGCCATCTCTTTCCATAGATGTAGTCAATTTGATTCCTTTGTATGCCATCTGGTGAGGTCTATGTGTGTAGTCATGTTTTATGTTGTTTTAAAAAGTATTTGCAATGAACAAGTCATTGCTCTTGTACCATGTGATTTCCAGCATTGTTTCTATCACTAAGGCCATACTTTCCACCTAGCAATCCATTCTCTTGTTTTCCAATCTTTGCATTCCAATCACCAGTAATTATTACTACATCTTGATTTCATGTGTGATCAATTTCAGACTGAAGAAATTTGTACAGTTCCTCAATTTCATTATCACTAGCTTTAATATTTGGTACATAAATTTGAATAATAGTGGTATTAACTGGACTTTCTTATATGCAAATGGATATTATCCTATGACAGTTAGTAGTATACATCAAGATAGATCAAGAAAAAAAAAATATGATGAATGTCGCTATTGCTCATCAATGTGTCATTCCCAGCATAATCAACCATGTGATTTTCAGATTCAAAATGGTCAGTACCAGACTATTTTAACTCACTAATGCCTAGGATAATGATCCGTATGCATTCTATTTCATTTTTGACAACTTTCTACTTTTCCCAGGTTGATAATTTGTATATTCCATGTTCCAATTATTAATGAATAATTGAAGCTATTTCTCCTCCTGTTGATTTGTTCCCCATCAGGCAATGAAGGTCCTGAAATATTTATACCAGTCACATCATCATTGTTAACTCTCCTTTGAGGAAGCAGATCTTCCTCAGTCATATTTTGAGTGCCTTCCAACTTGAGGGGTTCATCTTCTGGCACCGTATCTGACAATATTCTGGTACTATTCATAATTGTTCAATATTCCACATTCTGCTACCATCTGACAGTATCCCACTGGTATTCTTAAGGTTTTCTGATGCTAAACATTCAGAAATAACCCATCTTTCCTTCTTCCTAGCCATAGTCTGGAAGCCCAGCTAAAACCTGTTTACCATGGATAACTCTATTGGTATTGAAAATACTGGTGGTATAGCTTCCAGCATCCTAGCAGCACTCAATCCAACACAGTACAACAAACTGAAAATCTGTGTGAAAAATTTGAGCGATGCGGAAACCATTAAAAGAAGATTGAAGGAATACACAGAGTCACTATGACAAAAAGAAATGGTCGATGTTCAGTCATTTCAAGATGTAGCATATTATCAAAAGCAAATGGTATTGAAGAAAGAAGTCCAAGGTTCCCTGAAGGCATTGACAAAGAACATGATTCTGGGAATTGATAGAATACAAGCTGAGATTTTTCAAGCAACTGATGGAACACTCACCTATGTGAAAAAATCTGTAAGACAGTTACCTGGCCAACTGATTGGATGAGATCCATATTTGTGCCCATTCCAAAGAGTGATGACCCAACAGTATGTGGACATCATCAAACAAGATCATTAATATCAAATGCAAGTAAAATTTTGCTAAAGATAATTCAAAAATGGCTGCAACAGTACACGGACAAGGAATTCTAAGAGGTTCAAACTGTATTCAGACAATGTCATGGATTGAGGATATCAGTGCAGACAACAGATGACTCTTAGCTGAAAGCAGAGAACACCAGAAAGATGTTTACCTGTGTTTTAGTGACTATGCAAAGGCTTTCAGTTTATGGATCATAACAAGCCATGGATAACATTGAGAAGAATGGGTTTCCCAAGACGCTTAATTGGACTCATGAGGAACCTGTACATAGACCAAGAAGCAGTTGTTCATAAAGAACAAGAAGACACTGACTGAGTGGTTTAAAATCAGGAAAGGTGTGAACCACAATTCTATTCTTCCACCATGCTTATTTAATCTCTATGTTGAGCAAATAATTCTAAAATTTGGATTATATGAAGAACATGGCATCAGGATTGGAGGAAGTCTTATTAACAACCTGAGATATGCAGAATATACAACTTTATTTTCTGAAAGCCAAGAGGCCTTAAAATATTTACTGATGAAGATCAAAGGCCACAGTCTTTAGTATGGGTTGCACCTTAGTGTAAAAGAAAATAAAAATCTTCACCACGGAACCAATAAATAACATCATGATAAATGGAGAAAAGATTGAAGTTGTCAAAGACTTCATTTGCTTGATCCACTATCATCAGCCATGGAAGCTACAGTCAAGAAATCAAATGACTTATAGCATTAGGCAAATTTGTTGCACAAGACTTCGTTAAAGCAAAGATGTCAGTGTGCCTGACCCAGATCATGGTATTTTCACTAATCTCATATGCATGTGGCAGCTGGACAATGAATAAAGGAAGACTAGAAGAACTGATGCATTTGAATTTTATTGTTGAGGAGAATATTAAAAGTACCAGAGACTGCCAGAAGAATAAACAAATCTGTTTTGGAAGAAGTATAACCAGTATGCTCCTTAGAATCAGGAGACCCCAGTCCCTGGAGTACTTCCGACATAGTATCAGGGGAACCAGTCCCTGGAGAACATTGTTCTTGATAAAGTGGAAGGTCAGTGAAAAACTGGAAGACCCCAATGAGATAGATTGGCATAGAAGCAATGGGTTCAAGCATAACAATGATTGTTTCCTTCTGTTGTGCATAGAGTCACTATGAGTCAGAACCAACTCAAAGACACCTTACAGCAACACATTTTTATGGTTGTTGACACCTTACAGCAACACATTTTATGCCATTGAGTCAGAACCGACTCATATCAACCCCATGCACAGCAGAACGAAACAATGTCCGATCCTGGACCAACCTCACTATCGCTGCCACACTTGATGCTATCAATGATGCCACCTGGCTGATCCATCTCGTTGGGGGTCTTCCTTTTTTTCTCTGACCCTCCACCTTACCCAGCATGACATCCGTCTCCAGCGACTGTTCTCTCCAGACAATGTGTCCAAAGTAGGAGAGACGAAGCTTAGTCATCTTGGCCTCCAGGGAGCACTCTGCTTGCACTTCTTTCAAAACAGATCTATTGGTTCTTTTGGCAGTCCATGGCACTTTCAGTATTCTCCTCCAACACCACAACTCAAAGGCATCAATTCTTCTACGATCTTCCTTATTCACTGTCCAGCTTTCGCATCCATATGAGGTTATTGAACATACCATGACTTGGGTCAGGCGCACCTTAGTCCTCAAGCTGACATCTCTGCTCTTCAGTACTTTAAAAAGTTCCTGTGCAGCAGATTTGCCCAATGCAATACGTCATGTGATCTCTTGACTGCTGCTTCCGCGAATGTTGACAGTTGATCCAAGAAGAATGAAATTCTTGACAACTTCAATCTCTTCTCCATTGATAAGAATGCTGTTTATTGGTCCAGTGGTGAGGATTTTTGTTTTCTTAACACTGAGATATAATCCATATCGAAGGCTGTGCTCTGTGATCTTCATAAGTAAATGTTTCAAGTCCTCTTCACTTTCAGCAAGCAAGGTTGTATCATCAGCATATCGCAGGTTGTTAATGAGTCTTCCACCAATCCTGACACCACGTTTTTCTTCATAGAACCCAGATTCTCATATTATTTGCTCGGCGTACAAATTAAACAAGTATGGTGAAAGTTTTGCTAAAGTTAATACAGAAATGACTACAATCATATATTGACAGAGAACTTCCAGAGGTTCAAGCTGGATTCAGAAGAGGCCGTGGAACGAGAGCTATCATTGCGGATGTCCAATGGATCTTGGCTGAAAGCAGAGAATACCAGAAGGATGTTTACCTATGCTTTATTGACTACGCGAAGGCTTTCGATTGTGTGGATCATGACAAGCAATGGACAACATTGAGAAGTATGAGTATTCCAGAACACTTAATTGTACTTCTGAGAAATCTGTACCTGGACCAAGAGGCAGTTGTTCGAACAGAGCATGGGAACACTGAATGTTTTAAAATGGTGAAAGAAAGGGTTGTGTTCTTTCACCATTTTTATGGTCTCACCCAATGATTTAAGGAGCTCTGGTAGCTAGTGGTTGTGAATCGGGCTGTGAACATTTAAGTCAGAAGTTTAAACATACCAGCTGCTCCGCGGGAGAAAGATGAGACTTTCAGGTCCCATAAAGATTGACAGCCTTGGAAACCCTGTACAGAGTCGCTGTGGGTTGGAACCCACTAGATGGCACTTAACAACAACAACAACCCAATAATTTGGTGTGAGTTACAAAGATTAGGGCTGGAAGAGACGTGTCAAATAATTCCTTGTATCACAGTTCCTATCTAATCTTTCGAGTTGTAGTCACTTTGATTCCATGTAGTCTTTGAAAGCGCATAATGCCTAAGGCATACCTTTTCCACTAGTTAAAGTAAAGCCCTTTCAGTTTTAAGAAGTCTTCAGGGATTATTTCTGGTTTATGGTTTAACAATTATGATAATTGTTTTCAAGGATTCATCCACCCTCAAAATTCCGTTCTGCATTTCTCCCTGCTTGATCAGGATTCTTCTATAAAACCTTTGATCAAAATGTTCAACAATGGTAACTTGACACCACATTTATTTTTGATCTCATGGAAAAGAAGGTGATTGTACATGGAGACAATTAGTCAGTCATTTCTTATCCTTTTTGTATTTCCGACTCTCTTTCTTCCCCTTTTATTTTTGGTGAATAAAGACTAATTGCTGTGCATTAGATGGCTATTTGGTTTATTTCTTATTAATACTTTTCATGCAGATTAATGTATTTTTCTTAACATAATATTCCTTTGGAGTGTTAGAAGTATTTTTATTTTCACTTACTTTTATATAAACCCTATCTATTTTTGAAAATTCTTCTGATGGTAAGAAAATGTAACTAAAAGTCCCTTGCCCAGAACTGAATGGTTTGAGGAGCATCATATGCCAAGTCTTTTACCTATGAAAATAACACCTTATGAGAGATGACTATAATACTAGAAATATACCACCAACAATTATTTTCTAAAAGCTTGTATATGTAAGTTTCCACACTTCTGAAAAATGCAATAATTACTTTTATGCTAGTTTTTCAACTAATAATACTACCTGTCTTAAGTAGATTCTAAAGATGGTCTCTGATGAACCATGCCTTCTATAATTTTTGCCCCTATGTAGTTTCTTCATACTTTATCTGATCTAGACTGTGGCTTGTGTTAGACAGTAAAATAAGGCAGTAATGACGCTGTACCAGCTCTAGAACTACATTTCAGAGGACTGGCAACTTCTGTATCCTATCTTTGGGAAGCCCTAAGAAGTCTGACAGCTTGCTGAAGAGACCATATGGAAAGATGATATCAGGAAGCTACAGGCAGATATTCTAAGAGAGTGAGGTCCAGCCATCCCAGCATCCCAGTTGGATCTTCCAATGACTCCACCCTTAGCAGTCATTAACTGCAACCTCATGAGAAACCCCATGAGAGACCAGTGGAAGAATTCCATAGCTGAGAATAATTAAACCACAGAATCAGAAGACATATCAACATTATTGTTGATTGTTGTGCTAAGCCCATGATTTGTAGGGTAGTTTGTTATACAATAATAAATAGCCAAAGGAGATTATTGTTACGTGCTCTGGAGTCAGTTTTGACTTAGTAGCAACCCTGTATAGGGTTTCCAAGGAGTAGTTGATGGGTTTGAAATACCCACCTTATGGTTAGAAGTTCAGTGCTTGTCTACAGTGCCACACCAGGACATCTACGAGACTACTTGATAAAAAGAAGAAATCTCCATGTTCTCTATGAAAAAAATAAAACAACATCCTTTATTTGTACCATTCTAGTTTTCTATGTGGAGTCCTGGTTTGGCATTGTAGGATAAACACTGGACTACAAACCACAAGGTCGGCAGTTCAAACCCACCAGGCATCCCCAGAAACCATACAGGGTCACTATGTGTCAGAACCGACTTGACAGCAAGCAACAACGACCACAACAAGTTTTATGTAAGAGCCCTAGTGATGAAATGGTTAAGCACTCAGCTGCAAACTGAAAGGTTGGTAATTTGACCCCATCAGTAGCCTTGGGGAAAAGGCCTAGTTATCTACTTCTGAGAAGATTGCAATCAAGAAAACCTGTGGAACAGTTCTACTCTGCCCACATGGGGTTTTTGTGAGTCAAAATCATCAGAATCAACTTGATTGTAACTAGTTTGGTTTTTTCATTTGTTTGTCTAGTTTTCTTTGATATAAACACTATCCACCTAAGAAATAGAGAAAGAAGATAAAAGTCAAATACAATTTTTAATGTCTCATAACCAGAATGAGAATTTATATTGGTGTTCAGCTGTCTTTTCTATAGGGTCTCAGTCAGAATTGACATGGTGGAGTGATTTTTGTTTTTGTTCTTTCTACTGCATATTCTTTATCACATTAGAATTATTTATCCAGCAAAGAAGTTTCTGGATCTAGCCTATCACACAATCATTTGATATTTCCAAATATAAAACAACATCTGGTTCCAGCATATTGCCTCATAACAACAAATGAGAATCAAAAGTTGCTTTCTTACATATAACTCAGTTGGCGTGTTTTGAGGAGGATAGTGCTGTATATCTAAATCAGTAACAAACTATCTCAATAAAACTTACTTGCATTCTGAATGCCTAGAGTTTGTAACGTCTTCAAAAAGAAAACATTTCTACTTTTTTATTTAGCATTAATCTTAATTATAAGCATTTTGTTTAACTTTTTTTTTTTTTACTATTGTGAAGTGCCATCGAGTCGATTCTGACCCATAGTGACCCTGTATAAGGTTTTCAAGGAGCAGCTGGTGAGCTTGAACCACCAACCTTGCAGTTCAAACAACTTTGCAGTCTGACACATTAGACCACAGCACCTCACTAGAGGAGTCTATATTTGCTGCATAGTGCAAACAGTCAAGTTCAATTCCATCCAAAGGCACCTTAGAAGGCAGACCCAACAATTTTCTTTCAAAAGGTCACAACTTTGCAAAACACTATGGAACACATTTGCACTGCACTCATGGGATCGTGATCAGTCTGAATTGATTCATGCAGCAAACAACAACAACAAATTTACTCAAGAACACATTCTTAAAGTTTTTATATGAATAAAAAATAGATCTATGTTTTCAACAAAATTTAAGTGAGTACCTCCATAATACTTCATTTGTAAGTTTATTTTAAAATACTAGAATGTTTAAACATGCAAGTAAATGAACTTATTAGAAACCAAGGATCATATCTTTACTTAAAATTACCTCCAAATTTGTTTTTACAATTTCAAAGTGGTGACAGTGAAACTAAGTAATATTTGAGACTAAAAGCCCAGAGAAAGTGGAAAGGAAAATGATCATCTTGATACTTGGAGTGGTATGCTTTGGCAAAGAGAAGGAAATTTTTTCCCTAAGACATGGAAGAAATAAAAATAAAAATAGCCTGAAGATAAGTTGAGAGGGATCACATCTGAGAAACTCAGCATTCTCTGTAAGGACATATCACTGATTGTGAATTTCCTAGATTTCAGGGAAGTATAGTTGCCACTTGGTAGGTGCCTAGAGCTGCTTCTGCTTTTAAAGTGAAAGCCCAATGTGGAGGTACCCCACTCAACTGATCACCCTACATGGTCTCAAGATAATGATCTATCTCTACCTTTTCACATTCATTTGAGAAAGGAAGAAGATGAGGAAGAAGAAGGGAGCAAGTGGTAGACAGTACCTATTAGTTGTTCAGCACAACTTTTACTTATATCTGATCTACCAGAATAAAGTAGGCTGAGAAATGGATTTTATATATGGTAGAAACACTGCTTGCCCTGAAAAAATGGGGTGAAGATGTGCAGAAAGTTCATTAGGTAGACAATTACAGTATCTTCCTAAGTTTGTGACTTTCCCTAGGAATAATCAACATCTCCAAAGCAGAAAAGGAGAAAATAGGCAAAGAAGACAAACCAGGATGGGGATTGTGAAGGAAATAAAATCAGATGATGAAGGGAACAGATTAGTTTAGTGTACGAATATCATTATTGAAATGGCTCATCATGCAATACATACTGGAAAGGAAGTTACATAAAATCAGGAAGGGTGTGATCTACGGGTAAATGATAGAAGAACTAGGAAGGAAGAAAAAAACCAATCAAGATTCCTGTTAGATCATGGAAAAAAATTTATATGAGAAAGTTAATGATTTCTTTCATGTTATTGACATCAGGTAGTTTTATCTCTCACTTAATATTCACTGATTTGTTCTCTTTTGTTTATTTTAACATTCTGGACTGTAAGAAGAACATTTTATCAAAAACTTGCATTAAAATTAAGATATTTCTGTTACACTGATAAATCAATAAAGACATTAACAATGAAATTGGAAACTAAATAAGAAAACAGGTAATATGCTAAGCTAAGCATTTTAATGTCATATGACAATCTGAATAGATCATGGTTTGAAAATTTTTCTGTAAATCAGAAAAAATTGAGTTGAGAATATGATTTTCTATTTATGTCAGACTACATTTAAATTCATACTGTATGCATTTATTCATACTGGAAATACATTGCTGTTGTTGTTGTCTTGTGCCATGTAGTTGGTTTCAACTCATAGAGACCCTGTACAGGGTATCTGAAGCTATAAATCTTTACAGAAGCAGAAAACCTTGTCTTTCTCCCACGGAACAGCTGGTAGGTTCGAACTGCTGACCCTGAGGTTAGCAACCCGATTTGTAACCGTTATGCTACCAGAGTTCCTTGGGAATAATAGTATAGTAAAAATCTCTATGTAAAATGAAATTTATATGTGATTATTTCAACTGCTTCGAGAAAGACTTAAGAAGATTAAAATGCCAGCTATACCAAAACCAGTGATTAAGAAAAATACTTTAAAGGAGTAGTAAAACATTACCAACCAAAAATCAAATCCACTGCTATCAAGTCCATTCCTACTCATAGTGACAGCACAGGACAGAATCGAACTGCTCCATAGAGGTTTCAAGGCTGTAACCTTTACAAAAGCAGACCGTCACAGCTTTCTCCCTCAGATGATCTTTAGATTAGCATCTAAGTGTTTTACTACTGTGTTACCAGGGCTTCTAGTAAGACAATAATGTTGTTGTTAAGTGCCTTGGAGTCAGTTTCAACACATAGAGTTTCTGAGAAGCAGTGGTCATTTTAAACCACCTTTACAATTAGCAATCCAGGGCTGATCCTACAGTGTTGCACCAGGACTCTGAAGACAATAATAAAGTAAATGAGGAAGAAATGTGTTACTAATAAACTAAAAGGAGCTCTGGTAGCGTAGTGGTTACGAATCGGGCTGCGAACCGCAAGGCCAGCAGTTCGAAACTACCAGCCGCTCCGCGGGAGAAAGATGAGGCGCTCTGCTCCCATAAAGATTTACAGCCTCGGAAACCCCGTACAGGGTCGCTATGAGTCGGAACTGACTCCACGGCACTTAACAACAGCAACAATAAACTAAAATTAATCTAGCTGATAATAGGAATTTTCACATGAAATGATAAGGCATAAAACAAATAATATAAACTTGACTTTCCAAGTTTGGAGCTCATTTTGATTAAATATTAACTATGTTTTTGGTTCTAGTATTCCTCCATCATGACTACACTCAACAACTGATAGGAGGTCAAGAAAATACTTATTGATTGCATAGATTGTTGTTGTTGCTGTTAGGTGCAGTTGAGTCAGTTCTGACTCATAAAGACCTCATTCACAACAGCAAGAAACACTGCTAAGTCCTGCATCACACTCGGAATTGTGTTCAAGTCTATTGTTGCTGCCATTGTGTCATTCCATTTCACTGGAGTTCTTCTTTTTTGTTGACCCTCCTTTTTTTTTCAAGTTTTTTATTGTGAATTGAGTGATAGTTTACATGGGAGAACATCAGCTTTACATTCATCCTATCATATTTCATTTCATTACAATGACTACAATCCCCTCCATCAAACAACCAAAGGGTACACCCTGCAGGCCTGCCCCCAGGCCATCAGCACACAGCCAATCTCTCTCCCTAAATCCAGAGACTCCAGCTGTTCAATCTCTTCACGTCATTGTCTCTGCTTCCATCTCTGGTGTTGCTGCTTCTTTGGATAGGATCCCTCACTCCCCTCTTCTCCCTTGATGGTCCCAGGGTCCTCCGCTCCTGGACTGCAAAATCAACCACTCTCCTCCTTTTGTTACAGCACATCTACCTTTACATTTGCAACACTCACAGTCAGTCCTGATAGCAATTATTCACTCTTGAACCACAAGAGTTTTATCCCCATCTCCTTTCATCAGCCCTGCCCAGACAGGTTGGAAACCACTCAGTGGAGATTCTACCTTCCCCTGCACTCTCTGAAACTAGGCTACTTCTTGAAAGTTTGTAAGCCAGTCACTTCATGTCTTTGTAGTTCCCCATTTTGGGTAGATAATGTCTAAGTTGCCTGTCCATGTCAACCTTGTGTACCTAGTGGGTGGAAATGATCCTCACTGTAAAGATTTGTTCCCTCTTTTGAGATACTACATCCATGAGTATAGGTCAGGTTCATCAAATTGTAGCAGACTACTCTTTTTTTCCTCTTCTTTCTTCTTCTAGTTGAGTTCTGATCATCCAGACATTAAAGCCAGGTCAAATGGGTACTATCTGCAAGTATGGGTGTTCTTGTGCATCTCCCCTCACTTCATAACTGCTGGATGCTTCACTCTCCACTCTAGTCCTTTGCGGCCATGTCCCTGTCTCTGGGCCCAGAAGTCTGTTGACCCTCCTTTTACTAAATATGATGTCCTTCTTTGGGAACTGGTCCTTTCTGACAATATGTCCAAAATATGAAAGACAAAGTCTCACCATCCTGACTTCTAAGGAGCATTCTGACTGTACTTCTTCCAAGACAGATTTGTTTATTTTTCTAGCCATTCATATTATTTTCCATATTCCTCACCAACACCACAATTCAAATCCATCAATTCTTCTACAGTCTTTCTTACTCACTGTCCAACTCTCACAGGTATATGAGGTGATCAGAAATGTCATGACTTGGGTCAGATGCACCTTAGTCCACAAAATGACAACTTTGCTCTTAAACACTTTAAACAGATCTTATTGGTCCAGTTGTGAGGATTGTAATTTTTTTGTGCAATCCATACTAAAGGTTGTAGTCTTTGATCTTCATAGTAAATATCCTGGAAAGGTGTTATAAGATAAGCACTGGACTGCTAACCACAAGACAGGCATTTCAAGCCCACCAACAACTACCAGCCGCTCCGCGGGAGCAAGATGAGGCTTTCTACTCCTGTAAAGATTTACACCCTCGGAAACCCTGTACAGGGTCGCTATGGGTCGGAACCGACTCGACGGCACTTAACAACAACAACAACAACAACTCTAGAAGAAAGATTAGACTTTCTGCACCCATAAAGATTTACAACCTTGGAAACGTTATACAAGGTCTCTATGAGTTTGAATCACTCTATGGCAGGGAGTTTGGGTTTTGGTTTTATTTCTTGCAGCAAGCAAGGTTATATCATCTACATATACAGGTTGTTAATGAGTCTTCCTTCAATCCTGATGGCAGGTTCTTCTTGATGTAACCCAGCTTCTTGAATTACTTACTAGCAGACAGATAGAATAAGTATAGTGAAATGGCACAGCCCTGACACACACCTTTCCTGATTTTAAACCACTCAGAAGTCCCTGGTTCTATCTGAACGACTACCTCTTGATCTACATACACAATTAAGTGAGCACAGTTAAGTGTTCTGGAATACTCAGTTTTTGCAATGTTGTTCAAAGTTTTTTAGGATACACACAGTTGCCTTTGTATAGTCAGTAGAACAAAAGTAAACATCTTTCTTATCTTTTCTGCTTCTGTAAGTAAATATTTCAAGTCTTCATTGCTTCCAGCAAGCAAGGTTGTGTTATATGCATATATCAGGTTGTTAGTGAGTCTTTCTCCAATCTTCATGGTATGTGTTTCTTCATGTGATCCAACTTGCTGGAGTAGTTGTTCAGCATACAGATTGAATAAGTATGGTGAAAGTATACAATCCTGCTGCACACGTTTCCTAATTTTAAACCAGGCAATATCACCTGTTCTGCTTAAATTACTGCCTCTTGGTCTGTGCACAGTTTCCTTGTGAGTATAGTTCAGTGTTCTGGAATTCCTATTCTTCTCGGTGATACGCAGTTTGTCATGATCCATACAGACAAATGTCTTTCCATAGTCAATAAAACAAAAACAAACATTTTTCTGGTATTTTCTGCTTTCGGTCAACATCCATCTGAAGTCAGCAGTGATAGTTCTTGTTCCACATCCTCTTAAGGCATGAATTTCTGGCAGCTCCCTGTTGATGTATTCATTTCTGAAATATCTTTCTCAAACATCACATGTGATGTTTAGAAAGATTAGTATGAGCTTGGTTCCTATGAGTTGGAGGTTAAAGATATCCCGATTATCTGATTTTTCCAACATGTTATACCACTCCATTACCCTTGGTATCAATCACCACTCCTCTTTCTCATATTCTAGGGCTCTGCAACAAACTTACAAAATTCATTGCTGGCAAAGGAAATGGCCCATACAATTGCAGAGGCTGGAAAGTCCCAAATCTGTAGTTCAGATCTCTATCTGGAGGAATTTTCTCACCCATATAGTCTCAGAAGGCAAGGAACTCAAATCTGTAGATGACAGGCTGTTGGTGAATGAGGTAAATCAGGTCAGCTGATGGACCAAATGTTCCATGAACTGGAGGTTAAATGTAGCAAGCCAGATACAAGACCCAGGGAAAGAGAAAGAACTTTCCCAAAGAAGTCTTATAAATTGGAGTCAGACTATGTCACCAATGCTGATTAATTGAGTCACACACCTTACTAAAGTGGAGATATCCTGAATCCTTTTGTTGTTAGGTACTGTCAAATTAGTACCTACTCATAGAGACTTTTTGTGCAATGAAATGAAATATTGCCCTGTCCTGTACCAAACTTGCAATCATTAATAAGCTTGAGCTTATTCCATAAAACTTGTTGTTGTTGTTGTTAAGTGCCATCGAGTTGGAACCAACTCATAGCGATCCTATGCACAGCAGAATGAAACAATGTCCAATCCTGGGCCAACCTCACTACTGTTGCCACACTTGAGTCCATCAATGCTGCCACCTGGCCAATCTATCTCGTCGGGGGTCTTCCTCTTTTTCTCTGACCCTCCATCTTACCAACCATGTTATCCTTCTCTAGCGACTGTTCCCTCCTGACAATACGTCCAAAGTATGAGAGACAAAGTTTGGCCATCTTGGCCTCTAAGGAGAGCTCTGGCTGCACTTCTTCCAAAATAGATCTATTGGTTCTTTTGGCAGCCCACAACACTTTTAGTATTCTCCTCCAACACCATAATTCAAAG
>NW_006408606.1:4433249-4450224 GCF_000296735.1 Chrysochloris asiatica | reverse complement strand
AGTATTGATAGTTGATCAAAGAAGAATGAAGTCCTTGACAACTTCAACCTTTTTTCCATTGATAAGAATACTGTTTATTGGTCCAGTGGTGAGGATTTTTGTTTTCTATACATCTCAATCTAGCAGATATTTTTCCAGGTAAGCACTAATAATCCCTTAACTCTAGTTCCTAAACCACCTCCAAAATAATTTGTAACATTAATCTTAATAAGACAACTTTGATAGGTCATACATTCCTTTTTACAGAAACTATCAGTTGATTTAAACTTCTTTACATTCAAGTTGTAATTCCCTGACCTCATTCAAGATCCAATTTAATTTTCCACTGTTATTGCTTTCCAGGAACCTAAATATAATTTCAGAAGTTTTGGTGTGATGCTGTGCGTTAATACACTGGACTGCAAGGTCAGTTCAAACCTCAAGGTTGGCGGTTCAAGCTTACCAGCCACTCCTTGGAAACCTTATACAGGGTCTCTATGGGTCTGAACTGACTCAATGGGACTTAACAACAACAAATATACTTTCTGATTCAGTCAAATTGGGTTATCAGTATATGTCTTCTTGGGTTTGCACTCCTCATCTATGTTCATTTTCTTTCATCTACTTAGAATTTCCTTCCCACATTTTCTATCTTTCAAAATTCTATTCCTTCTTTCAGATACACAGTTTTCCCTTGGCATTCATTAGTATTTGTTCCAGGACCCCTGAAAATAACAAAATTTGTGGATGCTCAAGCTCCTTATATAAAACAGCATATTTTTGCATTAACTACATACATCCTCCTGTATAGTCTAAATCATCTAGATTAATAAAATATAAATGTAATATAATGTAAATTCTATGTGAATAGCTCCTTAAGCCCCCTCTTACAGCTTTTGAAGGATTGCTTTGACCATTCAATTGTTTTTTGTTTGTTTTTTTCTTTAAACATTTTCAGTCTGCACTTGATTGAATCTGAGGATGTAAAATGGATATGGAGGGTCAACAGTATTCAAAATCTCACTAAAGAAAAAAGAAAATTCTGAAACTCCCTAATAAATGTAATTTATTTTGTACCTGAATTTCAAAGCAGTGGTTTTGGATCACTTATAATAATACTAATAATTCATGTGGAGTCAGTGTGGGACGGTAGGGTAAGAACTGGACTGCTACCTGCAAGGTCAATGGTTCAAACCCATCAGCCACTCCTCAGAAAAGCTATATGTCAGAATTTAGTTGATGGCATTTAACAGCAACAACAACAATTATTAGTGTAGGAGCCCTGGTGGTGTAGTGTGGCAAGTTACCAGTGTAACTTGTTATTGATCTTCTACCTGTAAGTTCCCTAAGGGTAAGGGTCATGTTTATTCATTATTGTACTGCACCCCCATCCATTACTCTGCATTGGTACTGTTGTTCCTCAGTAAAATCTTGTTGAATAAATAAATGTACTATGACTAATACAGAGGACCACAAAACTACTTTTATAAAAAGCAACCCCACATCATGAAATTTCCATTTTAATTAAAATGAGCATATCTCCCCATCCTACACAAATCTGTTCCTCCTCCTGGATTTCCTCTTACTGTTTGGCTACATTTCCCACTTGCTTGTCCAAATAAAAAAAACTAGTAGCTCCTCTATACATCTATCTCTCCTTTTCTTTTTCCAAGAAAATTTATTTTTTCTCCTATTTTTTGTGTTATACTTCTCCTGATAATTACTATTTAGCTTGGATTTCCCTAATCTTTCCCTCACATCTTCCTAGTCCTAACTTTCTGCAATTCATTTTCTACACTGTGTATTGAAAATTGATCTCTTGAATACAAAAATTTTATTACTATGTTCCTTTTAAAAAGTTTTAAAAAATCGTTGTCTGCCCTTATATCTACATAAGAGCTAAACTCCTTTGCTTCATGACATTATAGCTAACTAGCAGTCTAAACTACTCCTTGTTTTTTTCCCCATGTACACTAAAAAGTCTTGGTGTGGCGCTGTGGGTTAATGAGCCAGACTGCAAAGCTGTTTAAACTGCAAGGTCAGCAGTTCCAGCTCACCAGCTGCTCCTCGGAAACTCTATACAGGGTTGCTATGGGTTGGAACCGACTCGATGGCACTTAACAACAACAACCACACAAACAACATACTGAATTATCTGTGTAGTTTACATTTCCTTACTTTTTGAAGAATTAATTCTATGTGAGATGCTTCATAACTTCTATTTACCAGGAAAACCATATATTATTTAGGTCGCTTTGTGTTTCTCTGTGACGTCTTTCCTGATTTCCTCCAGCACTTTTGGTTCTTGCTTTCCTATGTTCACATTATATGTGGTATGCCTTGTTCATTAAAACAGTTACTTTGTTTTTACTTGTTTACTTCACCCTTTGATTCATTGGCCTACTTTACTATTTGACTAAATAAGAACATGGATTTTTAAGATATACTTGCACCCTAAGAACCTGTTGTTGTTAGGTGCCATTGAGTCAGCACTGACTCATAGCGACCCTGCATAAGGTTTCTGAAGAGCAGCTGGTGAGCTTGAATTGCCTACCTTGCAGTTCAAACCGACTTTGCAGTCCAGTGCCTTAACCCACAGCGCCACACCAGGACTCCTAGCAGAGTGCATTTTTTATACAACAGTCAATAAGCACAAGATAAATTCTTAAGAAAAAATTGACAGATAAATGAGTATAGATTACAAGAAAGGAAGTTCCTGTATTTATGGAATCTTGTTACATCATTTTCAATTGCCAGTGATCATCAAACCATCTTTTAGAATATAAAAGGGACATTAGGCATTTTATTTGTTCTTATGACTTAAGATTTAACATTGTCTTATGTTCTTTTGACTCATGTGTCATAGCTTTTATGATACATGAATCAACAAAAATATAGAATTTTTATTTCCTTCAGCAACAAAAAGTAAAAAGAGTAAATGACACTATGTATAGAACACAATATCATGCCTAAATTTACTGCTTCACAAAATGAAATAAATAAAAGCACAACATTCTGTACTTCCAAATGTGTCAGCTTAAAACATATTTATGGCCTTTTTCAAAGATGAGGTTATTTGATAGGTGGATTTTTTCAATTGTGATTATCATCATTTTTGTTGTCCTTGAAGGCACTTAACAACAACAACAACAACAACAATGTTGGGACAGACTTTTGGTCAAAACATCAATAAATCCCCTTTCAATCTACATATATTGCAGAAAAAATGTAGGAATGAACGTCTGCCTCTAGGACAATACACAAATTTTATCACCTTAGAAAAAAAAATAAAATAATAGTAAAAAGTGTTATCCTCTCGTAAAAAGTGAATATATTTTATGTCACAGAAGTTCATTTAGCCATCATTTTTTTTTTTTTTTGTAGCTCACCCCCTATAGAATTGAAGAAGTTTAAGTAATTTCAGAGCTTTGATAGAGTGCAGAAGTCCTTCTGTCTTTAATTTATAAACATTATTTCTCTATTATAACTAAATTTATGTCCATTTCACATTCTCTTTTGAAGGTATAAATCAGGATTTTAAATCTAATTAATACAATTAGCTTTTACGTGTATATCAGTGTGCTAATTACCAGTAGTTAAGACATGTTTTTAAGTATCCTTGTGTTGAAATTTTATGGTAAGGACAGCAGAATAAAACAAACAAAGAAAAACAAGAGTAGAATTTTTAATGACAGAAAGTACCTTTAAATGTATGAAAAGCATAATTATAATACAATACACTGTAACATGTACTCTACATTTAAAATGATCATGAAATAGTATGAAGCTGAAATGTTTTAGTTATTTGTTTAATAGCTTTATAAATCCAATCTCATCATTTATTCATTTAAAATATCTAATGCTGGAGAATTCAATGTTGAGAATTGTGTTAGGCCCTAAAATTACATTATTTTAGTCAATCGACATGAAAATTCTATGAAGTAAGTACTATTTTCACAACTATACCAATGAGAAAACTAAGACATAGATAGGTTAAGAAACATTTCCATGGTTATGAAAAGTGATCTAGACTAGATTTGCAAGTAAACAGTGTGAATCTATTTTAGGTGATTTACTGCTCAGTTATATTGGCCCACATATAATTTTATTTTAGACCAACATTGGAAAGTGTTTATGAGACACACCTAACAACTTGGTAATTATTGTGTAGTATAAATAAAAAAAGGAGGTCTGGTAACCTAGTGGTTACAAATCGGGCTGCTAAACTCAAGGTCGGCAGTTCGAAACTACTAGCTGTTCCTCAGGAGAAAGATGAGGTTTTTCTGCTCCCGTAAAGATTTGCAGCCTTGGAAACCCTGTGCAGGGTCACTATGAGTTGGAACCAACTCCATGATACTTAACATCAACGACATAAATAAAACATTAAATTGGAAGTGTGATGAAATAAAAGTTTAAAGTTTATGATTCCATGAGTCTATCTCTACTTTCATTATCACCACTTTAGGATTACTCACCATCGTCTTTCCCCGATTTCACAGTGTGTCACCTCTGCTTTATTCACCACACTGCAGTTATAGTCACCTCTCCAAATGTGTGTAACCCTGCAATTTTTAAATCCTAATATGGACAATAATCCATGATTTATAATTCCAACAAAGACTAACTCTTGTCTATTTTTAAACATCCCCTTGCATTGTTATTGTTGTTAAGTGCCATTGAGTATATTCTGACCCACAGCGACCCTGTATAGGGTTTCCAAGGAGCAGCTGGTGAGCTTGAACCACTGACCTTGCAGTTCAAATTACTTTGCACTGTGACACATTAGCCCACAGTGCCACACCAGGACTCCTGCTTTTTTCAGCCATACTTGCAGGACTGTAGAAATTATCCATGAAAAGTAGCCAATGAATAACCATAGGCACCTTTCACAGAATTCATATAGCCTATAAAAAAGTTGTGCAAAGTGTGTACCATGATCCAGCCTATCAAAGAGGCTTTATAAAAGCTATTTCCTCTGCATAGAGTGTCCCACAAGCTACAACTCACCCTTTATATTTCAATTCACTTGGCATCTTCTAAGGTCAACATTCCCTGAGGTAGAGTTTTAGGGCAAGTTCTTTTCCTTTACTTTGTAATTATAGAATTGATAATGTAATTGTTTGAGTAATATAATTCTCCCATATTGGATTCACGAGAACATGTTAACATTGGTAATCTTTTATCCTCTATGCCTAGAAGTTGTTTGTTGTTGTTGTTACAAATATGCTGTTATTGTTAAGTGCCAATGAATCAATTATGACCCATATCGACCCTATATAGGGTTTCTGAGGAGCAGTTAGTGAGCTTGAACTGCTGGTCTTGCAGTTCAAATGGCTTTGCCGTCTGGTGCATTAACCCACAATGCCACACCAGGACTCATGTTACAAATATATAGTAGGACCTTAATAGATATTTGTTGGTGAATAAATGAAATATCAAATTAATTTATCTCCCCTCCTCTACAAGTTATGGGGAGTCTTGTGGTGGTGCTGTGGAATAAACTCTGGACTGTTAACCGCAAGGTTAGCAGTTTCAAACACACCAGCTGCTCCTTGGAAACCCTATACAAGGTCACTACAAGTTGGAGTCAACTTGAAGACACTTAACAACAATAGCAAAAAGATATGGAGTCCTGGTGTGGTTTTGTAAGATAAGCACTGGACTGCTAATTGCAAGGTTTGCAGTTCAAACCCATCAGTTGCTCCTTAGAAATTTTATACAGGGTTATTATAAATCCGAATTGACTTGATGGCACTTAACAACAACAGCAACTGAGATATAAAACACAAGTTGTAGAGATCAATTACATCCTTTGAAGAAGAATACTACATAACAAACAGCAAAAGGAACAAACTGACTAGCATAAAATGTACTTTGAATATGTGCCACTTTCTTCCAAATGTAAATGAATTTTAAAAAAATGTCTCTCCAGATTATTTATATCCAATATTCACTTTTATTTAAAATGAGAGCTTTAAAATTATAAAGAATGATTTCAGAATATTAGGAAGAACATGTAGTGTTCAAATTTTAAATCATGAATTCTATGTTATAAAAACCATTATGTAACAAATATTATAATTAATACTAGTAAAAAAATAATGAGATATTCTCACAGAAAAGTAATATTTCCTCCCCTCTAAGGTTAACTACTTATTTAAGACCTGTTGTTGTTGTTAAGTGCTGTGGAGTTGGTTCTGACTCATGGCGACCCTGTATAGTATGTTTGAAGTGACTCCCTTGTGGTTATCCTACAGCAGTCCAGTGCTTATCTTACAGTGCCACTCTAGGACCATGACCCAGAGGACACAAAAATTCAAAATATTTAGCAACTGGTAAGAGACAGGCATTGATCATTCAGAAGAGATGCCAGTATTCCCATTGTGGAGAGCAAGTGAGACGGTGGCTTCAAATGTGCTCAGGCTGATTATCAGCCCAGCTGACATCTCATTGACCATTTCCTTGGTCAAAGTAGACATATTGAGGAACTTCTTTTGACAATTATTTGTACTTAAGTTACAATGGTAATGAAAGCCAAGCATAAGTCTTGTCTGCTTGGAGCTTGTGTACAATTCCAGGCATAGTAAGTACACTTGTACTTGTAAGAGACAGGCATTGATCATTCAGAAGAGATGCCAGTATTCCCATTGTGGAGAGCAAGTGAGACGGTGGCTTCAAATGTGCTCAGGCTGATTATCAGCCCAGCTGACATCTCATTGACCATTTCCTTGGTCAAAGTAGACATATTGAGGAACTTCTTTTGACAATTATTTGTACTTAAGTTACAATGGTAATGAAAGCCAAGCATAAGTCTTGTCTGCTTGGAGCTTGTGTACAATTCCAGGCATAGTAAGTACACGTGTGAGTGGGCACCTGGGCCCATCTCTGGCCCTGCATTCTTTAAGCCACCGTGCTAAGTCCATTCTCTCTGCCTGTCTAGGTGAATGCAGCAGGCTTGCACTAATAGCTGATCATTTCAGTTTCTGGTCTAAGCTGCAATTGGCTAAAGAGATTGTTTTGGAGATCCACATGCTTAGAAGCTCTTGCTTTCTTTCTTTATGTTTTATTGTTATTCGCTTTCTCATTTTCTTTAATTTTTTCCCCCCTTCTCTGCCCCATGCACTGCTAGTAAATACTAAGATGAAATCAAGGTTTGAATCACAAACCTATAAAAGGCACAAAGTCAGATCCTTCTGATAAAAAGTTTTGTGCAGGAACATAAACTTAGATGGCAGAGTTGTAGCAACAACCCTTTTCTACTAAATATGTACAACCTGATGATTGCCAGGTTACTTGAATTTGAGCCAGCTTCTCTGTGAAAAGGAGGAAGAGGACATAAGTAATAATCACAAATACCTTAATTTGAAAATTAATAGTGGTGATAGTTGCACAACATGATGAACATAATTAGTGTCATTAAATTGTACATTGAATTTAAATGGCAAAACAAAACCCACAAAGACATTGGATTGCATACTTCAAAATGGTTTAAATCATGAATTCTATGTTATATGAATTTTATATCAAATATTTTAGGAGTGGAAGTGGGTGAAGACATGGATTAATGGAAATAATTTATAAATTTTATAGGTTGTGTCATTGCAATGCTGTTAGAAACATGTTCAAGTAAACTAGTTTTGAAAGTAGTGATGTTAAAGTAGCTCTTTAAAGACTTTATTGATGTTCTTTATTTCATAAAGAGAATGTCATTAATTTATTAGCAAGGACAATGTTCAGAGAAATTTGTTTCTAAATTTTTCATAATTAATATTATTTAGAGAGTAATAACTTTGGCATGAGCAGTGACTGAGGTAATGCTTCGTGTGTATGTGATAATTAATATTGAATCTCTGGTTACTAGTTTGTAATTTCCACTGCATAAAATTTCCATCCTCTTACAGAGTCCTGGTGTGGCACTGTGGGATAAAACACTCCGCCGCAAGGTTGGTTGGAACCACAAGGTCAGTGATTCAAACTCACCAGCGACTCCTTGGTTTGCTATACAGCTTCGAGATGAATTGGAACCAACATGGCATTTACCAGCAATAACAATGTGTGCTTTAATCTGCAGGAGTCAAGTCATGGGTTAAGACTGGTTTCTTCAAAGCCTCTTGGGCACATCTTTATGTTAATTGCTATAAATAAAATTTTCAGTAAGTACTATCATTTCTGTGAAAAATAAAATAAAAAACATGGGCTAATGAAAAATGCTGGGCTCATTAGCTGTGTTTTCAGGAAAAATTAAAATCCAGTAGTTCTAATGAACTGAAGAGAGAAGGACACATGCCTTGTAAGAACGATTCCAATAATCTATTTCTTATGGTTCGAAGCTTTGTTATGACAGTTTTGTTCAAAGTATATGTCAATGTGCTATTACACATTATCTTAAGAAATGGTTGTATTGTTTCAAGAAGAAAAAATTATTTCTCAACAAGACTTTAGAAGAAGATGAATAACCAAGATGTAGTTTCTGTTCTATAATTCCACTATTGGGGAAAATATCGAAATATGCTTTGTGAACAATTGGACTTTTCTATGTTATATGTGTTTATAATTTTAAAGTTCCCTTTCACTTGGCAGATGTATTTAATTAAAATCAGTCTATTAGAAAAGAAAACAATGAAAACTGTTCTCAGGGAAAAGGCTCTGGATAAGAAAATGTATGCAAAGCCCACTTTACTTTCATTTACAACTACATTTTAGAAACGTTGTGACTTAATTTGTTACCTTTTCTTTTTTTTTAAACCCCTTTATAAACGTTTCTAATTTTTGGTTACTTAATGGGTCGGAACCGACTCGAAGGCACTTAACAACAACAACAATAGGAAAATAATTGTTCAGTATTTTTATTCTTTTTGTATGTGAGCTCTTTTTTTACCTAGTCAATAAACATTTTCTTGTTTCCTAATAATTAGTTAAATATGGTCCATGAACTACAAACACAGCTGAAATACTTGACCATAAGGATGGTTTGAACCACAAAGTTGGAAGCTCAAACTCACCAGCCGCTCCTTGGTAACCCTATACAGGGTCGTTATGAGTCAGAATCTACTTGATGGCACTTAATAACAGCAATATCACTTTCAAAACAAAACTACTTTCTGCTTTGAACTTTTTTGTTGAAGTTGTATAGTTTCAGTAATAAAAGGCATTTTGGATGAAACAAACATTTTGAGGCAATATGGATTTTGATACAATTGTTGTTGTTATTAAGTGCCTTTGAGTCAGTTCTGACTCAAGCAACCCTGTATAGGGTTTCCAAGGAGCAGTTGGTGAGCTTGAACTAATGACTTTGTAGTTTAAACCGATCTTGCAGTCAGTGCATTAATCTAAAGCTCCACACTAGGACTCCTTGATACAATTAGTGGAACATTAAGGAGATCTCTGGTGTAGGAGTTGTTGGAACGAAGCCTACTTCTTCAGATTAACACAGTTATACAAGTTCCCACCAAATGGCAGCACTCATTAAAAGTGGGATATCAGTTTCACAATAAACACCATACAGGTAGGCTTTAAATATACCACAGGTAATGAAAGGGTTAAATACTTAGAAAAGCCAACTCAGAAGTCTTACCTTAGTTCCAGCTGATCTTCACATGGCTTTTCTCTTAGTCAAGGTGACTTTCTAGAGCTCTCTAATCTTTAGTCTTGTCTTCCTATTCTTGGTCAGACACATTTTCAGCTAGCCTTATAACTGATATACATTTTTAAACTTATCATTTTAAGGCTTGAATGTGAACAGTAAGAATAACATTTAAATTGCATTGCTGCTTTTAAGAATCTAAGACCATACAGTTTCTTAAGGGTTCCCACGCTATACCCTTTCTGCCCCAGTAAAATATGTCCATTTGAATACCATTTGAATATTTTTGTTTTTTACAAAATGGGAAAATGAAATAAATGTTTGTTTTGAGGTCCTCTGACAGTCTTTGCCAAACATTCCAATACTTGTAATCCAATTAAAAAACTTTCCATCCATCTCTGTTGTTTGGGGAGACCACATACAACAATAGAGAAAATTACATTGAATTAGATGGTCTCAATTGAAGAAAAAATGTGGATTGTCATTTATTTTGCTTACTTCACCACTGTCACTTTGTAGTATTGTGGTCTCTTGTGTGATGCTAGAAGTTATGTCACTGGGTGATGCTAGAAGTTATGCCACATGGGTGATTCCAGCAGCACCCATGATGAAAAGTTTTCAGAAGGGCTTCTAAACTAAGACAAGAAATAAGTAAAGACAGACCACTTTTGAATGGTTAATCACTGAAAACTTTAGTAGGAACATTGTCAGATATAGTTCCAGAGGATAAACCCCTCAAGTTGGAAGGCACTCAAAACACAACTGTGGAAGAGCTGCCTGCTCAAAATTCAGTTGACTATAGAGATGTGGATGGAGTGAAGCTTTTAAGATCTTCATTTGTTGTTGGGACACAACTCAAAATTAGAATAAACAGCTGCAAATATCCATTAATAATTGGTATGTGGAAATTGGCAGTATGAAGCTGGGAAAATTGGAAGTAGTCAAAATGAAATAGGTGCACCTTAGTCTGCAAACTGATATCTTAGCTCTTGAATACTTTAAAAAGGCATTGTGTGTCAGATTTGCCTAATGCAATATATAATTTGATTTTAAGAGGTTGTGTATGATAAAGTACTGATGGTATTGAAGGAAGAAGGACTTTGGGGAAACAAGGCTCCAAGAATTGATGGAATATCAATGGAAAAATTTCAACAAACTGATGCAGTGCTGGAGGTGCTCACTTGTTTATGCCAAGAAATTTAGAAGACAACAACATGGCCAACTCATTGGAAGAGATCCATATTTGGTCTCATTCCAAGGAAAGGTAAGCAACAGAATGCAGAAATCAATGAAAAATATCATTAATACTACATGTAAGTCAAATTTTATTGAAGATAATTCTAAAACAGTTGCAGCAGTACATACACAGGGAACTGCTAGAGATTCCAGCTGGATTCCTAAGGAACATGGAACTACAAATATCATTGCTGATACCTGATGGATCTTGGCTGAAATCAGAAAATAATAGAAAATATTTATTTGTTCTTTATTGACTATGCAAAGGAATCTTATTAGGTGGTTCATAACAAAATATGGATAATATTGAGAAGTAGGTATGTTTCAGAATTAATTTTCTATTGGATAGGAACCTGTATATAGACTAAGAAGCAGTTGTTAGAACAAAGCAAGGGGAAACTGAATGGCTTAAAGACAAAAAAAGTGTACATCATGGTTGTATTCTTTCACCATACTTATTCAACCTGTATGCTAAGCAAATAACCTGAGAATCTGGATCATATGTGATAAAATGTGGCATCAGGATTGGAGGAAAACCCATTAACAACCTGTGATATGCAGATGGCACAACTTTGTTTGCTGGACGTGAAGAGATATTGAAATACTTACTGATTAAGATGAGACTACAGTCTTCAGTATGGATTGTACTGCAATGTAAGGAAAACTAAAATCCTTATAACTGGACCAGTAAATAACATCATGTTAAACAGAGAAATGATTGAAGTTGTCAAATCATTTTATTTGGACCCACAGTCAACAGTCATGGAAGCATCAGTGAAGAAATCAAACAATGTGCTACATTAGGGAAATCTGCTGCAAAAGACTTCTTTAAAGTGTTAAAGAACAAAGTAAGGTGAGCTTGATGCAAGTCATGACATTTTCATGGCCTCATATGCGTGTTAAAGTTGAACAGTGACTAAACAAGACCACAGACAAATCGATGCATTTGAATTATGGTGTTAAAAGTAATATTGAAATCACCATGAACTGCCAGAAGAAGAAACAAATCTGTGTTGGAAGAAGTATGTTCCTTGGAAGTGAGGTCTTTTGTATTTTGATCATATTGTCAGGAGAGACCAGTCCCTGGAGAAGGACATCATGCTTGGAAAAGTGGAGGGTCAGTAAAAAAGAAGAAGACATCCCACAAGATAGAGTGACACAGTGACAGCAACAATGGACTCAAACAATTGTGAAGATGGTGCCAGATACGGCAGTGTTTTGCTCTGTTGTGCATAGGGTAGCTATGAGTCAGAACTGATTAGGTGGTCCATAACAATAAACTATATTGCCAAGAAAAAGAACACTTTAATTTCTTTTAATTTTTTTAAAAATTTAGATGTTGTTAAGGGGGCCAGACTCACAGTGATCCTGTATAGGTTCCCTGACGCTGTAAGTCTCTGTGGGTGCCGAAAGCCTCATCTTTATCCCTAGGACTAGCTGATGAACTCTAACCCCTCACTTTGATATTTTGAATTTATTTAATATGATTTTTTCTATCCAAAGTCTTATTAATTCTCACCAAGTGATTGGTTGCAAATCACCATGCAAATAAGGTATGCAGGACTCTAAGGCTATGATTTGTTAGTTTTTCTATCCAGCTAGGTTTAAAAGGAGCCATCTTAGAAGCAGGAACAGATGATCCCAAGGGCATCAAGAAGGAAGAACATGAATGGAGCATGAGATCCCTACCTAGAAAAGCTGTGATGGCAGAGGCAGTGGCATGGAGAGACAAAGTAGCTGTGAACTCTCATCCTATGGACTGAGTAAAGCTGACTACCTATGGACAGGAGACTGGCTTACAGAATGTACTATTTGGGTATTGACAGAGTAGATAAAAGAGCTTTGTAACACTTGTCTGAGCAGGTCAGAGGTCATGGGACTAGGTGGCTGAGAGGCCAAAGACAAGAGTGAGGCATGCCTGCAATATGGCAGAAAAGAGGCATTCCTGAATGGAGAACTGCTGCTGTCTTCTGAGTTTTTCTGATCCTGAGTTGTACCCTTTTCACGTGCCTAGTAAACCCCAAAGTCATGAATATTGTTATGAGTTCTGTGTGGTCATTACAATGGATTATTGAACACAGGTGGGAAGCATAGCGTGCTGTGGGGCGGATGGTCGGTGTCAGAATAGGGTAAAGAAGGTTGTAGGGTGGAGGCATGTCTGACCTCCACTTCACAGGAATCAGCCTTGGGCTGATTTTGAATTTGATTTTCTTTCTCCCTTGTAACTCTTGAGGAAGTCAGACATGGCTCCTACATGGTTTTTGCACTGACCTTTTGATTTACAGCCTAGTGCTTATGTATCATACAGAGCCACCAGATAGGAAGTCAATAAATATTCTTTATTGCAAACTGTATACACCATTTAAAATTATTATTAATACAACAGATGTGCCACTGATAGTTCTTTTCATTTCTACTTTTAATTAGCTTAAACACATGATGTTGTTAAGTGCCGCAGAGTCCATTCCAACTCATAGAGACCCTGCATAGAGTTTCCAATGAGTTGGTGGTGGGTTTGAATCACTGCCCACATTAGGATTCCACATAATAGAGAAAAAGTAGAAGATTCTAGAAAAGTGGTTGTGTTTCCTTAATTTTACTCTAGTCCTCATTTCACTGTTTATAATTCTAATGTTGTCAGATAAATTTCTTAACATAGAAATGACCCTGTTGTGGAAAATAGTGTTGACATTTATTTTACTATACTCTAGAATTAGATAAAAAATATTTCAAGTTTGTTACTGTTAAAGACATTTCATTCTCTAAAGTAAAAAGAAGAAATATGCAGTTCTTTGTATATAATATCAAGGGGAACCTATAAATAGATTTAGTAAGGATGAAATGATGAGTAGTGGAATATATTTTAGAATGAGGAAGTAATTACATATCCATTTCTACAGATTTCTCCTTTTAATTCTTAGGGTATGGCACTGCAAATTTGGTCATGTAATTTTTTTTTTTTTCCTTTCCCCCTTCTCTTTAACTCCCTTTTCACTTGAAAATAAAATTAAACATATAAAAGCATTATTTCAAACTATTCCCAGTGTACAATAAATGAGGTCATAAACACCTTTTAAATAAAACCCTGAACTAGTTTAATTCAATTAAATTAGATTCCACAGGACATAACTTTATAGATTTTTTTATTTGAACTAAAAAAACTGTAAATACCAGGTAGGCTTAACATGAAGCATATGAAACTTAAGTGTTGGGTCTCCTCACTTGCATAGTTTGCTTTAAGGCTCTGTACATATTTAGCTTAAAATAATATTACCTGGTGGGACACTGCAGGATAACTGGACTGCTAACCACAGGGTGTTGGTTCAAACCTACCAGTTATTATGTGTCAGAATTAACTCGATGGCACTTAATAAAACAACATTTATAAGGAACCCTGGTGATGCTGTGAAATAGGCATTGGGTGGCTAACTAGAAGCTTGGTGGTTTAAACCCACCAGCTGCTTTACAGGAAAAAGATGTGACTGACTGTTCCATTACAGACTTGCAGCCTTGGAAACTCTGTATAGGTTTGTTATGAGTCAAAACCAAATTGATGACAATGGGCTTGTTTGCGTCTTTGGTTTTATTTATATGACAATAACCTGGTGTGGAGCTGTAGGATAAGCACTGGAATGTTAACTTCAATATCAGTGGTTCAAACCCACCAGTCACTCTTTGAAAACCGATAACTTTGAGTTGGAACCAACTTTTTGGAACTTAACAACACAACATAATATTGAAAACATGTTTTTTAATCAGGGAATGGAGACTGCCCAATACTTAAGAAAAAAATCTTTATGTTTTATTAATATTCAAGCAAAGAGCTTCTGTTGTTAAGTGTCCTGAAATTTGTTCTGACTCACAGAGACCCTGAATAGAGATTCTGAGGAGTGGCTGGAGGGTTTGAACTGCAAACCTTTCAGTTAACAGTCCAGTGCTTACCCAATAGTACCACACCAGCAGTACTCCAAAGAACTTCTACTGCACTTCTATTTTGAAGAAAGCATTGCAATGTTTTTTATTTGATAATACTATAACTATTTGTCTTGCCAAAAATCTACTTAATTGAGGAATAATTTGAATATGAATAAAACATATAA
The DNA here is from genome assembly GCF_000296735.1 of Chrysochloris asiatica. Taxonomy (NCBI): domain Eukaryota; kingdom Metazoa; phylum Chordata; class Mammalia; order Afrosoricida; family Chrysochloridae; genus Chrysochloris; species Chrysochloris asiatica. The sequence goes on along the minus strand of NW_006408606.1, from coordinate 4,435,326 downwards.
ATATTCTCGGTACCAAACTGGCATATATGTTCATGTGTGTATCTGTTACTTCAATAAAAATGTAGCACATTTCCATCTTCTGGAAAACTATCAGACTTCTCAACATGCAATAATGCCCTTTCTTCAGACAAGCAATCTGTTTTTTATCAATAAGATTATTATTGTCTGATTTAGAACTTCATACAATGGGAAAATACAGAATGTACTCTTTTGCACTGGCTTCTTTTGTTCAACTTGATGTTTTTAAGATGCATCTCTGTTGGGGAGTAGGTTGGTAGTATTTCATTTTAGTGCTGAATAGTATTGCATTGTATGGATACACTGCCATTTATTTTCCATTCACAAATTGAACATTTGTGTTGCTTTCATTTTTGGCTAATACACAAAGAGCTCACATAAACACTTGGAGTACAAGTCTTTTTTATGGTTATCTATCTGCTTTATTTCCATTGGGTAAATACTTAGAAGTATTTACCAATTCTGGAGTTCTGGTGTGGCACTGCTAACCTCAAAGTTTGGCAATTCAGACTTATTAACTGCTCCTCAGAAACCCTATACAAGGTCACTATGAGTTGGAACTGACTCCACAACACTTAACAGCAATATCATCTATGCTAAATGAATGTTTACCATGATAAGAATCTGTTTTCCAAAGTGGTTGTGCCATATTACATTCTATCAGCAATGTATTCAAGATAGAGTTGTTTCACATTCTCACCAACACTCTTTTACTTTTGTTATTCTATTGGATATGATGTGATTTCTCACTGTGGTTTTATTTATGTTTATCTGATAACTAATGATGTAGAATATCCTATACTTATTGGCCATCTGTGTGTCTGTCTGTCTATCTATCTAATTATTTTCAACTTTTATTTTTAATTCAATGAAGGTTTACATAGCAGATCATCAACTTTGCATTCAACAAATCCTATACTTTGCTTCATTATATAGTTGCAATCTGCTCTATGTACCAACAGTTAACAGTATTTACCTCTATTCACTTTATCTATTGCAGTCCTTCCTGTCTCTCCCACTATCTTTACCTTTCCGCTGCTGCTCTTTCTCTTGCTGTATATTGCCTGTACTGTCATCCATGTTAATATGTGTCTATCCTCTAGCCCATGAACAATTTCCCTTCCCACTGTAACCATCATAGATTGTTTCTTTTGTCAAGAAAGCCCCTTTTGGCAGCTGGGAGAACAATTGGGCACGAGTGAAAGGGCCGAAGGGGACAGAGATAAAGCAAGATATATACACAACCTTGGAATGGCAGGGCTCTGAGATACAGGGACTGAGTCATGATTGGAATGGGAGGGAATCATGTTAGGATGCTGGAATGTTTCTTTATTACGTGACTAACCAAGGGGCGAGAGTTTTAGTCTGTGTCACAGGTCAAAAGCTCTCCAGTATGGATTCCAGCCTGACTAAGTCAACCCTATAGCAAGAGGACAGCCACTTTTCCCTCTTGGCGCAAGCTTGCCTGAGGGAGCCAGCATTCACCGAAGACCCATATGAAAGAGTGATGTCATCTGCTTCTCCATTGAGGCCCCTCCGGCAAGAGCACCAAGGAGCCTGCCAGCCGTTTCCACAGCAGAGAAGACTTTAAGAACTGTTTAACTATTAGAGAACTGGTTAAACTCCAGAGACTTTCTGCTGCTTTGCTTGTCGAGTGTGGGGAGTGGGGAGTTAACAGATGTTACTGATTTTGCAATCGTTCATCAACCATCGTATGCTTTATTGCCTGTTAATGTTTTCAGAAGCTAGGCAAATCATTGTATTGCCCGGCCCTTAAACGTGCCACATGTCTTTACTCTCATGTCAAGAATCACTACACTAATAGGAATTGTTACCCTTTTTGCCCTGCCCACCATGTAAATCAACTGTCCAAGAATATTAGTCTTGCTCATACGATCTAAGAGTAAGTAGACAAAGGTTTACAAAACAGACTAAATGCTTTAGAAAAAGGAAGATCACTTAAGGGAAATAAGATTCCATGTATCTAGTTTACACTCCCAGCTAAGGTTATTCACTGTATAAGTAGATTTGTGATATCTTTTAGCAACCCAGAACTTGA
>NW_006408606.1:4431190-4431966 GCF_000296735.1 Chrysochloris asiatica | reverse complement strand
CCAACACACTCATGAAGTCTTGTAAGCCAGCTAATTCATGCCTTTGTAGCCTCCCAGTTTTGATAGCCAATGGCTAAATTTTTAGTCCCTATTCTGGTGTGGCACTGTAGGATAATTACTTGGCCTTAAGTTCGGTTTGAACCAAAAGGCCAGTGGTTCAAACTCACCAGCCACTCCTTGGAAACCCCATACAGTGTCATTATGAGTTGAAATAATGGCACTTAACAACAATAACAACATGAGTCAGAACTGAGTACACAGGACTGAACAACAACAATTAACAAAGTATACTGAGGACACAAGGATGTTCCTTGATATGAGGAATCCTTCCAATCTGGTTGGAATTTTGAGTCACTGCATTCATAGGCAAAATTGTAACAGTTTACACACTTCTTTTTTATCAAACATCTTTGTCTTCCTTGGTTCAAGTTCTGGTCAAATAACCATCCAATCTAAATCTAATAGGTATTAGTTGCAACTTTGGGAGTAAATGCACACATTCCAGCACTTCAGACAAGCTGGCTGCTTCATTCTCAGCTCTAGCTCCCAACATTATGCCAATGTATTTGAGCTCAGGAATTCACATATCCATCTATGTATATTTTTTGGTGAACTGTCTCCTAAAATCTTTTCTTTTCCATTTTATATAACTATGTTTATAAAAATTCTTTGTATATTCTGGGTACAAGCACTTGTTGTTGGGAGCCGTTGAGTCAGTACCAACTCATAGTGACCCTATGTACAACAGAATGAAACACTGCCTGGTCCTGGGCCAA
>NW_006408606.1:4428341-4430640 GCF_000296735.1 Chrysochloris asiatica | reverse complement strand
TTATTGGTCCAGTGGTGAGGATTTTGCTTTCTTTATATTGAGATGCAATCCATACCGAATGCTGTGCTCTTTGATCTTCATCAGTAAATATTTTAAGTCTTCTTCTTCACTTTCAACAAGCAAGGTTGTATCATCTGCATATTGTAGGTTGTTAATGAGTCTTCCTCCAATCCTGATGCAACATTTTTCTTCATATAAGCATCATTTGTATCACCAAGGCCATATTTTCCAACTACTGATCCTTCCTCTTTGTTCCCAACCTTTGCATTCCTATCACCAGCAATGATCAATACATCTTGATTGCATGTTTGATAAATTTCAGGTTGAAGAATTTGGTAGAATTCTTCTATTTCATCTTAACTGGCTTTCGTGGTTGGTGTGTAAATTTGAACAACAGTGGTATTAACTCGTCTTCCCTGTAGGCACATGGATATTTTCCTATCACAGTCAGCGTTGTACCTCATGATTGATCTGGATATGTTCTTTTTGACAATTAATGCAACCCCTTTCCTCTTCAATTTGTCATTACTGGCATAGTAAACTATGTGGTTGTTAGATTCAAAATGGCCAATACCAGTCCATTTCAGCTCACTGTTGTTGTTATGTGCCGTGGAGTCGGTTCCAACTCATAGCAACCCTGTATCGGGTTTCTGAGGCTGTAAATCTTTACGGGAGCAGAAAGACTCATCTTTCTTCCGAACTGCTTACTATGAGATTAGCAGCCCGATTTGTAACTACTGTGCTACCAGAGCTCCTTTGCCAGAGCTCATTAGTGCCTAAGGTATCGATGTTTGTATGTTGTACTTCATTTTTGACAATTTCAATTTTCCCAGATTCATACTTCATACATTCCATGTTCAGATTACTAATGGATGTTTACAGCTGTTTCTCATCATTTTGATTGTGCCCCTTCAGTAAATGAAGATTTTGCTACAGACAACTCTACTTTGAGGCGGCAGCTCTTCCCCGGTGTCTTCCAACCTGAGGGACTCATTTTCTGGCACTATATCTGATAGTGTTTCTCTGCTATTCAAAAGGTTTTCGGTTACTAGATATTTGGAAGTAGTTGGTCACTCCTTCTTCCTAGTCTGTCTTCGTCCGGAAGCTCATCTGAAAATGTATCTACCATAGGTGAACCTGCTGGTATTTAAAATACCAATGGCATAGCTTCCAGAATCACAGCAACTCACAAGCCACCACAGTATGACAAACTGACAGATAAGTGGTGGACAGGCCCTTAGTCACATATATATTTTGCAAAAACATTTCTTTCAGTTTATGGCTTGCCTTTTGGTTTTCTTAATACTGTTTTAAAAGAACAGAAGTGTTTGCTTTTGATGAAATACAATTTTTCATTAAGTCATCTCTTAAAACAGCCTTTTGTATGATTTTTCTGAAACTATGTTTTCTCTTCAAATTTTTATTGTGTTAGCTTTTGTGTGTATTTCAAGGATTTCTTTTGTCATCCATTGATATCTACTACTATATTTAAGTAATTGTCTTGTTTACTAGATATGTATAGCAAATATTGAAATTACATAGTGTAAGTCCTTCAAAATTATTGTTTTAAAAAATGTAATTTGGTCTATTCTTGTTGTTGTTGTTAAGTGCCGTGGAGTCGGTTCCGACTCATAGCGACCCTACACAGGGTTTCCGAGGCTGTAAATCTTTACGGGAGCAGACCGCCTCATCTATTCTAGTTTGGTGGAATAAAGTTGTGCGACAGGATTGTATTCTTTTACCATACTTATTCAACATGTATGCTGAACAAATAATCTGAGAAGTTGGGTTATATGAAGAAAAACATAGCATCAGGACTGTAGGAAGACTCATTAACAACTTGTGATATGCAGATGATACAACCTTGTTTGCTGAAAGTGAAGAGGACTTAAATCATTTACTGAAAAACATCCTAAAGGAAGTTCTGTGGACTGAGAACCAACAAGAACAGACAACAACTAGAGAATGACATACTTGGCAGCATCACCCTGAACTCAATCGACAAATGGAAGAGTCAAAAACAGAATAGAATTATAAGAACAGAGGATCTGGGAAGTCAGTCTATGATCAAAACAATTAGAATGTGAAAGAAGGTAAACACAGAGGAACAGAGATCCAGGTGGTGGGTAGGTCAGGTAGATCACAGGATAAAATAGACTGTCTTAAGTGGAGGGAAGAATTAATGAATATAAGGTAACCACAACAATGGGGTTGTTGTTGTTGTTGTCAGGTGCCATCGAGTCGGAACCGACTCATAGTGACCCCATGCACAGCAGAACGAAACAATGTCTGATCCTGG
>NW_006408606.1:4414293-4425511 GCF_000296735.1 Chrysochloris asiatica | reverse complement strand
ATTTCTCCCCCTAGCTTAACTCTATTCACGTCATCATGGTCATCTTGGTCAACTCTACTTTGAGGAGGCATTTTTTTTCCCAGTCGCATTCTGAGTGCCTTCCCACCTTCCGGTCCTGTATCTGACAGTGTTTCTCTGCTATTCATAGAGTTTTCAGTGACTAGCGATTCAGAAGTAGTTTTTCACTCTTTCTTCCTAGTCTGTGTTTGTTTGGAAGCTCATCTGAAACCTGTCCACCATGGGTGACCCTGCTGGTTATTTAAAATACTGGTGGCATAGCCCTCAGAATCACAGCAATTCAAACCACCACAACATGACAGACAAGTGGCGGTTGCGTGGTTGCTGTTAAATAGGAATCTCCTTGTGCTAGGGCCCTTAAGTCTGGCCCAAAGGCCAGATTTCCATCCTCGGATGTCAAGCAAGAGTCAGAAGCTCAACAGGGGTGACTGGGTTGTAGTGAGATGCTTTGGGCTGCGCTTGTGGGTCTCCAAGTTGGTCGACCCCGCCTCAAAGCCAGGATCCAACGGTTAGGCTAGGACGGTGCTCTTGCATCCGGGGTAAGTAGGACAGCCTGGCTGGCCCCTGCAGTCTCTTCTTGCTAGGCAGCGTCTCCCTATAGACCTGGTCTCCAGACACCTCTCACCCCACCGCTCCATGGTCTGGGTTTCATTTAACACCTCCACCAAGTCTGCGCAGTTCTCTCACATGGTTTAACTGCCGCCCTCCATGGGGTTGTATTGGGGGTTTAGTTTGGGTGTTGGGGAGGGAAATACAAGAAGGGGGAGGAGGCAGAAGAACAAGATAGATAGATAAATAGGGGAACACTGAGACAGGTTTGCATGTCCTAAGTGTGACAGAGGTAAATAGTGATGCATGCTCAACTTTGGAACAATAGGGCTCTGGGACAAAGGGATCTAGGTATAGCTTGAAAAGGGAAAATAATACAAAAATGCTTGACTATCTTATGAATATTAATTTCCCTTGCCTACTATTGTAAAACAGACACCTGAGTGGGATAGAAAGGAATGTTGGGAAACATGATTACAGAAAACTTGTAAGCTCATCTTCAGCTTATAACTGATTGGAATACCTAAAAGGGGTTCTAGAACTTGCCCAGTGAAATAGGCCTCTTTCAAAGCCTTTACAGAGTATAGGACCTTAGGTGGAATCTTGAGTCCCATCCAGAACCATACGAGGTGGGACATTGCCACTAGAAAAGAAAAGCAAACCAGCCTGGAACAGCTACAGTGACAGAAGATACATCGTCAAAGAAAGATCATCTGCAAAACCCCAAAATAAAAATGTCAGCATGACTGACTACTACAAGAATAAACAAGTTGTTCGCCAGGAAGACATTAAGACAAGCAATCAAGTTCCTTCAGGACAAACTCCCCTCTAAGACTGAAACTCAAAGGGAACACATAATCAAGCATGTAAGCTTGCTGGCGACGACTTTGGTCTACTGGTCAGTGGAAGAGGGGGAAAGGCAGCAATGAAGAAATGGGCTGATTTCAACCATAGTCCATTGACTATGGACTATGGAGATGAGAGAGAGAAGAAGAAGGGCTGGTTGGTCTAAAGTATGGTGAGACCTGAGCACACTTGAGCCCATGGACAAGGACATAGCCACAGAGGGCTAGAACTGAGAGTGAAGCATCCAGCTGATATGAAGTGAGGGGACATGCACAAGAACACCCAAACTTGAAGACAGTACCCATTTGACCTAGCCTCAATGGCTCGATAATCAGAACTCGACTACAGGCAGATTACAATTTTTTTTTTTGATAAAGGAAACAAGGGTAAATTGCTACAATTTGATGAACTTGACCTATACTCAGAGAGGTAGTTACTCTAACTACCAACAGAGAGGGAAGGTGTCTTCACATCTAGTACCAAGACTATACCCTCTGTACACAGGGTAGATAGGGACTGGCAACTTAGTCTTGGCTACCTAAAATGAGGGGGTGATAAAGACATGAAGTGACTGTTTTACAAGGTTTCCAGAGGGAGTTTAGTTTAAGAGTATGGGGGGTATAGGCAGACCGACTGATTACTACAAGAACAAGCAAGTTGCTTGCCCAGGAGACATCAAGGCAAGTGGTCGGGTCCCCTCAGAGCAAACCTCCTTCCAAGACGAAGACTCAGTGGGAATACATGCTCTCATTGGTGACCATATTTGTCACTGATAAGGGGAAGTGAGGGGAAAACAGCAATGAAGCTGCAAGCTAAGCCCTACAATGTTCAATAGACTCCTGTGGACCCAGGTGGAGACTTGGTTGGCCAGCAGTGTGTCAAGACCTGGGGAGTCTTGGGCCCATAGTCAGTGACATAGCTACAGAGGACTAGAGTGGAGAGTGAAATGTCCAGCTAATAAGAAGAGAGGGCAGATGCACAAGAACACCCACACTTGCAGATAATACCCACTTGACCTGGTTTCAATGACTGGATGAGCAGAGCTCAACCAGAAGAAGAAAGAAGAGGAAAAAAAGTGTAATCTGATACAATTTGATGAACTTGATCTACACCAATGGATGCAGTAGCTCAAAAGAGGGAACAAATCTTTACAGCAAGGATCATTCCCAACCCCTCCACACACAGACTAGACAGGGATGGGCAACTTGGACATTGGCTGCCCAAAATGGGGGACTTCAAAGGCAAGAAGTGACTGGCTTACAAGCTTTCAAGAGGGAACCTAGATCCAGAGGGCATGGAGGAAGGTAGAATCTCCACTGAGTAGTGTACAATCTGTCTAGGTGGGGCTGATGAAATGAAATGCAGATAGGTCTCTTGTGATACAATAGTGAATAATTGTTATCAGGACTGATTTTGAGGGTTAGAAATGTAAAGGTAGATGTTTTGCAGCAAGGAGGGGAGTGATTAACTTTGCAGTCTAGGAGCAGAGATGCCTGGGACCATCAAGGGAGAAGAGCAGAGGGCAGGACCCTACCCAGAGAAGCAGTGATACCTGAGATGGAGGCAGAGATGATGACATGGAGAGATGGAGCAGTTGGGGACTTTAGACCCAAAGAGGGAGAGAGGCTCTGTGCTGACGACTGAGGGGTAGTGTATACCCTTTGGTTGGTTGATGATGCATGGAGGGGATTGCAACCATGGCAATGAAACGATATATGATAGGATGGATGTAAAACTAATGTTCTCCCATGTAAACTATCACATAATTCACAATAAAACATTAAAAAAAAACCTGTATGGGGGGAGAGAAGGAGTCCCCACTGAACAGATTTTATCTTGTCTAGATCGGTCTGGTGAAAAGAGATGGGGGTAAGATTCGTATGATTCAATAGTGAATAAATGTTATAATGACTAATTGCGACTGTCACAATTGTACAGGTAGAAGTTTTGTGACAAAAACAGGGGAGTGGTTAATATTATAGTTCAGAAACAGAGGACCCTAGGACCATCAAGGGAGAAGTGTACAAGCAGAATGCAGGACCTTATCCAGAGAAGCAGCGATGCCAGAGATGGGGTCATGGAGAGGGGGAGCAGCTGAGGACTCTAGGTTTATGGGAAGAGAGGGACTAAGAGCTGGTGGCCAGGAGGCATACTTGCAGAATGTGCCCTTTGGATATGTAAATTATTATATATGCCTGAGTGGGTTTTTTTTGGATTTTTTGTTTTTTAAAAAGCTAAAGTGGATAGAGAGAAATATTGTTAACTGATGGTACATGGAGGGGATTATAATCATTGTAATGAAACAAGGTATATGATTTAGAGAACGTAAAACTGATGATCTGCCCTGTATGCTTTCATTCAATCCACAATAAAAACCTTAAATAAATAAATAAATAAACTGAAAACAACAACAACAAAAAAGATCGAAAGAATACAAAGAGTCACGGTACCAAAAAGAAATGGTCAATGTTCAACTATTTCAATTCGTGGCATATGATCAAGAACTAATGGTCCTGAAGGAAGAATTCCAATGTGCATCGATGTCACTGGCAAATAATAAGGTGACAGGAATAGATTGAATACAAATTGGACTCTTTCAAAAAACTGATGCAGCATTGGAGCCACTCATTCATCTACTCTAAGAAATTTGTAAGACAACTAGTTGGCCAACTGATTGGAAGAGATCTGTATTTGTGCCCATTCCAAAGAGAAGTGATCCAATGGAATGTAGAAATCATTGGACAATATCATTGATATCCCATGTGAGCAAAGTTTTACTGAAGATAATACAAAAATATCTGCAGTTTTGCATACATTGACAGAGAACTTCCAGAAGATCAAGCTGGATTCAGAAGAGAAAGTGAAACGAGGGATATCATTGCTGATGTCAGATGGATCTTGACTGAGAGTAGAGAATACCAGAAAGGTGTTTACCTGTGCTTTATTGACTTACACAAAGGCTTGGTATATTTTTTCCATCCTTTAATTTTTATTCTGTTTTTATTTTTGTGTGTAAGGTATGTCTCTTGCAGACAGCATATTTATCACAGTAGTCATGATTATGTTCTTTAAAAGATGTTCATAATATGGTTTGATGAACAAAACTGTTGTTTTTCCAGTTCCCTGCCAAAGATTTTATAATATTCATCAGCTTCCTTCTCATAACAATCAAGCTAATTACAGCTTTCAGATATTGAAATTTTAATTAATTTTAACAGTTTTCAGCTAGTACATGCAGCTCTTTTAAGGTTCAATATATTCAGTAAATCCACAGTAACTTCTAGGAAAATTTTTGGAGTGATCAGCTCATTTTCTCTAATATCCTACCTTTTCTTACATAAATCTCATCTAATTCTGTATCAAAAACTTTTTCATTACTTTAATTCTCTTACTGTGAAGTTAATGTTGGCTTCTTACTTTTTGGACTCTACTGGAATTTTCTCTTAGTCTTTGAGTGTGACCTATACTTTCCATCTTTTTTTTTTTTTTTTTTTTAAGTTTGTATTTTGAACTGAGTGAATGTTTACAGACAGGGTCATCAGGTTTACATTCAACAAATCATAAAATCATATACTTCATTTCTATCTACCACGTACATGGCTGAAAAGTGAGTCAGGAGAATTAGTTCCGTTCCAGACCTAAAGGTTGGCAAAGAGCCATAGTCTCGGGTTCCTCCAGTCTCTTTCTGAATAGTAAGCCTGTTTTTTTCATGTAAATTTGAGTTCTGTTCCACAATTTTCTCCTACTCTGTCTGGAACCTTCTATTGTGATCTTTGGCAGAACATTTGGTAGTGGTAGCCAGGCACCATCTAGTTCTGGTTTCAGAACTAGATTCACACTTGCAGCTGCTATGTGTGGTCAGAGTTGACTCAACAGCAACTAGTTTAGTGAGTTCAGGCTTCTACTTGTAACTCCCTTCTTTGACAGAGAAAGGAAGACAACAGAGCATTTCCATTTTCTTTTGTCTTTACATTTCTCCCTATCATTTTGTTTATTCTAATATACTACCGATTGTCTCTTTCCCTGCATTACTTATTCTCGTTTTCAAATATCTTTTTCTATCTCTTCATATCTACTCTCTCTCTTCCTCTTTTCAAAGATAGTATCAAAATTACTACCACAGTACTTTTAATCGGTAACTAGTAAGCTTCTATTTTATTATTTTTAATAAACATTATAGAACACAGAGATGATCATTCTACCTGTGCTCCCGGGTGTTGTAATTCACCAGATTAGCTAAATGATGCCCCTTTTACCCACATTGTCTTTGAAAAGCACTCCTAAAGCTATGCAATTATTTCAAAGGTCTTCTGAAGATCATTCTTTAGTAAGGTTTCTACTGTTAGTTTTAAAAGAAAAAGAATTTAAAGTTCCTATTTTTTCCCCCTTCTTTCCCAATTATCAGTAGATCTATCACCACCACATTCTACCACCACCAAAGAAAAGTGCTAATTGGATTGATCAAAAAACGCTAATTAGACTAATTTTTTTTGTGGTGACATATCATTAGCTATATGGGTAGCCTTTATTGGGAAGGATGTGTCTTTTTTTGTTTTGTTTTGTTTTGCCTTTTGGGAACTTTTCAGTAAAACCAGAGTGGTAAAGTAGTCAGGGATCTGCCCTTTTGTCTGAAACACTATACTCATTGCTCTGCATGTGTCTCTGTTTTGAGGGGTTTATTCCTGTCCCTTTCCTTTCCCCTGCCATGTGACTATAGAAATATGACAGAACCAGTGCCCTTGTCCATGTGAGCATTTGGGACAGATATTCCTCAGGTCACTGCCTTTTCAATTGTCTCACTCCAAGAACTATCATTAGGTTTGAGAGCTAGAACACCCCTTTCCCAAACAATAGAAAAACTCTTGGCTGACTTCTCTTTTATTTCTTTTTTTAAAATGTTTTATTGTGAATTATGTGATAGTTTACATGGGAGAACATTAGCTTTACATTCATCCTGTCATATGTTGTTACATTGCCTTGATTATAATCCCCTCCATGCATCATCAACCAGCCAAATAGTATACTCTGCAAGCCTACCCCCTGGTCATCAGCACACAGCCCCTCTCCCTCTCTGGGTCTAGATTCCCAGCCGCTCCATCTCTTCATGTCATCTTCTCTGCCTCCATCTCTGGCATCACTGTTTCTCTGGGTAGTGTCCTTCACTCTGCTCTTCTTCCAGTTGGCTCCTGGACTGCAAAGTCAACCACTCGCCTCCATTTGCTACAAAACGTCTACTTTTACATTTCCAACCCTCACAGTCAGTCCTGATAGTAATTATTCACTATTGTACCACATGAGTGCTATCCACATCTCCTTTCATCAGTCACGCCCAGACAGATTGGTTACTACTCAGTGGAGATTCTGTCTTCCTTCACGTCCTCTGGACCTGGGCTCCCCCTTGAAAGCTTGTAAGCCAGTTAAGCCTTGCTCCCCCATTTTGGGTAGCCAATGTCCAAGTAGCCCATCACTGTCTACCCTGTGTATTGAGGGGGTGGGAATGATCATTGCTGTAAAGATTTGTTCCCTCTTTTGAGTTACTGCATCCATAGGTGTAGGTCAAGTTATCAAATTGTATCAGATTACTCTTTTTTTCCTCTTCTTTCTTCTTCTAATTGAGCTCTGATCATCCAGCCATTGAAGTCAGGTCAAGTGGGTATTATCTGCAAGTGTGGGTGTTCTTGTGCATATGCCCTCTCTTCTTATCAGCTGGATGCTTCACTCTCCATGCTAGTCCTCTGTGGCTATGTCACTGACTGTGGACCCAGGAGTCCCCAGATCTTGCCAAATTGCTAGCCAACCAGGTCTCCACCAGTGTTCACAGGAGTGTACTGAATGTGGTTGGACTTAGCTTGCAGCTTCATTGCTGTTTTTCCCTCACTTTCCCTTATCAGTGATCAAAGTGGTCACAAGTCAGAACACGTATCTGCTTGTGTATTCCATTGAGTCTCAGTCTTGGAAGGGGGTTTACCTTAGGGGACCCGACCACTTTCCTTGATGTCTCCTGAGCGAGCAACTTGTTTATTCTTGTAGTAGTTAGCTGGAATGCCGTTATTGTTTTGTATTTTTCTTGTTGGTCATTCTTTCAAAAGTATCTTCTGTTCTTCTAGCCACTTCAGGATGGTCTGCTTGTCCTTTCCAGTGGAAATTTCCCTCTTCAGAAGATTCTGGATGGAGTTCAGGATTCCACTTATGGTATTATGTAAAGCAGAGGATCTTCAGGAAGCCTCCTTCATAGGGCACATTGAAGCCCCATTTTAGGTATTCCAATCAGTTATAGGCAGAAGACAGACTTACAAGCTTTCTATGGTGGTATTTCTGGCTATTCCTTTCTCTCCCCTTCAAGTATCTATTTAATATGGTATTCCAGGGAAACCAAGATTCAAAAGACAGCCAAGCATCTTAACATTATTCCCCCCCTTTCTCCATTCCAACCATATCTCAATCCCTGTATCCCAGAGCCCTGTTGTTCCAAGGTTGTGCATACATTATTATTTACGTCAGTTCCACTTAGCCCATGAAAACCTGCCTAATTGTTCTTCCATTGCCCTCCCCCTTCTTGTGTATTGCCCCCCTCCCTAGCACCCAAACTATCCTGTGTCTATACCCAACCCTGTGCTCCACCTTCCCCTCCCTCCCCTCATCCCACCCTCCACATCTCAGTAGCCAGCAAAGAATCCCCCATGCCCCTGCTTTAGTATGGGTTCTTTTACTTAGTCTTTTGCAGTAGTGGTCCTATGAAGTATTTCTCCTTTTGTAACTGACTAATTTCACTCAACATAATGTCCTCAAGGTTCATCTATGTTATACAGTGAATTATAGCTTCTTGTTATTCTTCAAAGTAGCACAATATTCCATTGTGTATATGTACCACAGTTTATTTATCCATTCTTCAGTTGATGGGCACTAGGTCATTTGTCTCAGACATTTTATCTTGTTTCTGGACATGTTCTGATATGGTCATATGCTTTTGCTTCTTGGACATGTTTAATGTTTACCTGTGGCCTTAATACTTAATTGAGTGTGTGTTTTGATATTTTGTATGCTTTCTGATTGCCTCCAGGTAGATGTGATCAGGGTGTGGGCTTCTCTTTTCACTCTTCTTATTGCTTAACTCAGAGTAACTTTTGTAGGTGTTGTCTGCCTTCCTGGTGTATGGCAGTTGGTATTGGTTCTTACCTGGGTTTTTGTGTTTTATAGAGTGCAATTGTAGCTTGACTCTATGGCAGCAGTTGCTGGCTCTTCTTGGGTAATATAGGGAGAGAAACTGTCCTCCAAAGGTAAAAGGGGGAACACAAAACAGCAAAACATCTACAGGAAGAAAAACAAGAAAAGAAAAAACAACAACAACAACAAAAAAAAATGGATTGGATACTGTAGTCTATAATCGCAGAAAAGGGAGAGGAGGGAAATAAGAAAAAAAAATTAATCTGTAGCCTAATTTGAATATGATTTTAATGTCCTCCTTCAGCTTTTGGCCTTCAAGGCTGCCTGATAAATTTCACCATGCCACTATTGGTTGCTATGCTGTACCTCAGGATTAAATTTTCGGCCTGTTTTGTTTTTAAACTCTCTTTCCCTCTCCACACCCCTTGTTCTGGCCTTTTCCCTATTAAAAAACAGTTCAGGGCAGGCTCTTGGGCTGCTTATAGCTTTAAATACTGAGAGCATCTGTGTGCATGTGTGGCAGATGAACCCACCAGTGATGGGGTTGGGAGGTGTCCATTCGATTAGGCACCCCCTTCTAGTCCCCAGAATGGAGGTGCACAAACATATACCAATAAAAAGAGAAAGAAATCACAACAAAGCAAAACCAACAAAGTGTATGGTCCACCTTTGCTCCAAGTTTCCTGTGGCAGTATCCCATGGTGAGGTTTCCCCACCACTTGGTCTTGCCCTTTGGTCCCACCCAATTTGTCGGCTCCAGGCTGCAGAGCTTGGCAGATTGAAAAGTATGTTATTTCTTACTTCCTCTACAAGTTCCACTAGCTATAAGCCTTCAAACTTTTAAAATTTTCCTATCTATGTGGTTCAGAGTTGTGGAGCTGTGCCCTGAACCTGCTTCACCTGGTATTCTGTGGTATTGCTGATGGACAACTTCACTGCACCTCTACCCTATCTGCCAACAAACCCTGCTTCCTGCTTTGTATTTCTATGAGATTTTATCCATGTCTATATTACAATTCCTGATTATTTAGAAACAAATTAGCTAATTTTCAGATAATAGAAAGTCAAAAGTGTAGATGCTCACCCTTTATTTTTCTAAACACGGTGTCCAAATCCACGGACTATTCCCTCCTTGACAACATGTCCAAAACATGAAAGATAAAGTCTTACCATCTTTTCTGATAAGGAGAATTCTGGCTGTACTTCTTCCAAGAAAGGTTTATTTTTTCTCTTGCAGTCCATGGCATTTTCAATGTTCTTTGCCAACACTATGATTCAAATGCATCAATTCTTCTCCAGTACTACTTTTTCATTGTCCAACTTTTACTTACATTAGGATGTGATTGAAAATCTCATGGATTGGGTCAGGCATACTTGACTTTTAAAAGTGAGATCTTTGTTTTTAAGCATTTTAAAGAATTTTTTTTGGCAGCAAATTTGCCCAGTGCAATATATCATTTAATTTATTATCTGCTTCTACCATGAGCATTGATTGTGGATCAAAGCAAATTGAAGTCTTTGACAACTTCAATCTTTTCTCCATTAATTAGGATGTGATTGATTGGTCCAGTTGTGAGAATTTTCATTTTCTTTATGTTGAGGTACAATTCATACTGAAGATTGTAGTCTTGATCTTCATCAGTAAGTGGTTTAAGTCCTCTTAATTTCCAGCAAGCAATGTTATATCATCTGCATAGTGCAGATTGTTAATGTCTTCCTCCATATAATCTACTTTCTTTGATCATCATACAGATTGAATAAATATAGCGGAAGGATATAACCCTGACACACATATTTCCTGATGCTGAATGATAAAGTATCCCACTGGTCTGATTAAATGCCTGTCTCTTGATTTACATACAGGTGCCTCAAGAATGCAATTAAGTGTTCTGCAATTCCCATTCTTCTCAATGTTCTCTAGTGTTTGTATTGATCCACACAGTTGAATGCGTTTACATAGTAAATAAAGCACAAATAAACATCTTTCTGGTATTCTCTGCTTTCAGCCAAGATCCATCTGATGTCAGCAATGATATCCCTTGTTCCACATTCTTTTATGAATTCGGCTTGAATTTCTGACAAGTCCCTTTTTATGTATTGCTTCAAGCACTTTTAAATTATCTTCTGCAAAAAGTTATTTTCATGTGATATTAATGACATTGTTCGATCATTTCCAAATTCCGTTGGGTCACCTTTCTTTGGATCAGGCTCAATCATGGATCTTTTAAAATCAGTTTGCCAGGTTATGTTCCAAATTTCCTAGCATAAAGGAGCAGGTGCCTCCAGCCCTGTATCAGTTTGTTGAAACATTTCAATTTGGAGCCTTGGTTTTTGCCAATGCCTTCAGTGAAGCTTGGACTTTTAAAATACCATTCGGTTCTTGATCATATGCTACCTCCTGAAATGATTAACTATGGACTAATTCTAATTTGGTATAATGACCATGTATTGTAGGGCTTTATAAACATCTAGTAAAAATTTAATGAGCACAGCAGAACAAAACAATGTCCGATCCTGGGCCAACCTCACTACTGTTGCCACACTTGAGTCCATCGATGCTGCCACCTGGCCAATCCATCTCATTGGGGTCTTCCTCTTTTTCTCTGACACTCCATATTACCAAACAAGATATCCTTCTCCA
>NW_006408606.1:4372006-4412551 GCF_000296735.1 Chrysochloris asiatica | reverse complement strand
TTTCTTCATGTATGATGTTCTTGATGTCATCCCACAACTCTTCTGGTCTTCAGTCTTTAGTGTTTAATGTATCAAATCTGTTCTTCAGATTAATTCTAAATTCAGGGGGGATATATTCTAGGTCATATTTTGTCTCTTGTGGACTTGTTTTCATTTTCTTCAGCTTCAGTTTGAATTTGCATAGGAGTAATTGATGGTCTGTTCCACAGACTAATTCTAATGAATTAGAACAATTATTTTTTAAATTGGTGGGAGGGACTATTGAACAAATAGAAACACCTTGGCAGTTTGAGCCCACTAGCTGCTCTAAGACTGTTAGTTCTTTGTGGGACTATTCTACTCTGTCCAATGAGTTCTTATGAGTTAGAATAGACTCTACAACAGTAGATGTTATAGTTGTTTTTTGTTTTATTTTGTTTCATTGAACAACTTGAGTTACAATAAAGAATAAAACTATTTATTTGAAAAATATCCTATTTGAAAAATGTAATAAAATTTTTTTGCACTCTTGTCCATTTATGTGAGCATTTTAAAGACATGAAAAATCATGAGCTCTTCCTGATAGTATGACACTAATAAGGCAATTTTGATTTGCTTTAAAAAATGTGCACAAATAGTTCTAGTATTTGGATTAATCTATACTGGAAAGAGTAAGCTTTTCCCTTGAAACACTTGGAATGTTAGGTCACATTTCTGACATATCTTTTAATAAATTAAAGGATGGAAATACCATTAACAAATGACTTAGCTCTTATCTGCATGAACCAGATTTCTGAAAGTTGAGACTTATCATTGTCAACACAATGATTAAACCAAAAAACCAAGCTCACTGCCATCAAGTTGATTCTAACTCATAGTAACATAACATAGGGTTTCGGAGACTCTAAATTGTTATGGGAACAGGCATCTCATCTTTATTCTTCAAAATCATGATTGGTGAGTTTTAATGGTGGTTGGTGGTTGTGTGCCGTAGAATAGGTTCCGACTCATAGTGACCCTGTACAGGGTTTTCCAAGGCTGTAAATATTTATGGGAGCAGAAAGCCTCATCTTTCTCCTGCAGAACAGCTGGTAATTTCAAACTGCTGACCTTGAGGTTTGCAGCCCGATTTGTAACCACTACACTACCAGAGTTCCTTTAATAACAACTATTGATATAGTTCTAAATAGTTAATTATTATTAAATTAATATATTCTAAATAGCTCACACCTACTATCTCATTTAATTCTCAAATATTCTTATTGGACAGATAAAAAAATAGTCACAGAATATTAAGTAAAGGATACTTGAAAGGGTTCTGTGTTAAGCATTGAGCAGAGGTTCAAATCCACTAGCTACTCTGGAACAGACGATGAGGCAACCTGCTCTTGTAAAGATAAAGAGTCTCAGAAATCCTATGGAGCATGTTCTACTCTTCATTATAGGGTCACAGTGAATTGGAGTCAACTCTATTGCAGTGTTGTTACTTTTCTCCCTTTTTTGTCCAAATTCCCTAGGTGCCACGAGGAAAAGCCAAGACAGAAACCAGGGCAATCTAGCACCAGCATCTCTGCTCTTAACTACTATGCTTTGCTCTTCAAGTAGAGGTTATTGTCAATGAAATAATCCATAGAGTGGGCTTATTTATTCACATTAATTGTTTACATATAGGCGGTAGTATTAATTAAATATATCAAATCAGTATTATACAAGTTGAATTTGTATCTTCATGCCCCACACTCCATCGATAAGTTGAGATTTAACTTTCTATATTATTTATTATTTTTATTTTTATTTTTTAAAGGATTTTATTGTGGATTGAGTGAAAGTTTACAGGGCATATCATCAGTTTTACATTCAACAAATCATACACTTTGTTTCATTACAATGATTATAATCCACTTCATGTATCATCAGTTAACAGTATTTCTCTCTATGCACTTTAGCTTTTAAAAAAACAAACAAACAGAAAATAAAAAAACCCCACCACTCAGACATATATAATAATTTACATCTCCAAAGGGCACATTTTGCAAGTCTGCCTCCTGGCCACCAGCTCTTAGTCCCTCTCTTCTTAGTCCATGAATCTGGAGTCCTCAGCCACTCCCTCTCTCCATGTCCCCATCTCTGCCTCCATCTCTGAAGCTGTTGCCTCTCTGGATAAGTTCCTGCATTCTGCTTGTGCGTTTTTCTCTTGATGGTCCTAGGGTCCTCTGTTCTGGACTGTAAGATTAACCATTCTCCTTTTTTTGTTACAAAACTTCTACCTTTATAATTGTGCCCGTCGCGATTAGTCATGATAATAATTATTCACTATTGAATCTTACAAATCTTATTCCCATCTCTTTTCACCAGCCCTATCTAGACAAGATGACAGCTATTCAGTGGGGACTCTTTATTTCCCCTTATACTCTTAAACTAAATTCCCTCTTGAAACCTTGTAAGCTAGTCACTTCGTGCCTTTATTGCCCCCTCATTTTAGATAGCCAATGTCTAAGTTGCCTGTCCCTATCTACCCTGTATACAGAGCGGATAGCATTGATACTTGATTTGAAGACTTTACCTCTCTGTTGGTATTTAGAGTAACTACCGCTCTGAGTATATGTCAGGTTCATAATGAAGATGTATCTTCTGTCACTGTAGCTGTTCCAGTCTGTTTGTCCTTTCTAGTGAGAATGTCCCACCTCATAAGGTTCTGGATGGGACTCTGTTATTTTTTTAATGTGCCATCCAGTCAGTTCCAAATCATAGTGACCTATGCACAACAGAATGAAACAATGCCTGTTCCTGCATCATCCTCATAACCATTGTTATGTTTGCGTCCATTGTTGCTGTCACTGAGCCAATTCATTTCATTGAGTGTCTTCTTTTTCTCTAACTTGATCAACCATGGTGTCCTTCTCCAGGGACTGGTCACCCATGATAATATGTACAAAGTACAAAAGATGAAGTCTTACCATCCTCACTTCTTAGGAACATTCTGGTTGTACTTCTTCCAAAACAGATTCTTTGTTCTTCTGACAGTCCATGGTACTTTTAATGTTCTTCTCCAACAGTATAATTCAAATGCATTGATTCTTCTCCAGTCTTCCTTATTCAATGACCAACTTTCATACACATGTGAGGCAACTGGAAATGCCTTGGCTTGAGTCTGGCCCACCACAGATCTCAAATCCCTCTCTTTGCTCTTCAATATTTTAAAGAAACTTTTTCCAATCAAAATTAAGTCTTTGACAGCATCAATCTCTTCTCGATTTATCAAGATGTTATTTATTGGTGCAGTTGTGAGGATTCTTTTTTCTTTCCATTAAGGTGCAACCTATATTGAAATCTGTATTTTGAATACAGGAGACCGTAGACATATTATTGTGTTAGAGAAGAATAATGAAAGTACCACACACTACCAGAAGAATGAAAAACCGAAGGCTGTCTTTCATCTACATGAACAACTATGTTAAGTCCTCTTTAGTTTCAGCAAACAAGGATGTGTCAAATCACAGGATGTTAAAGAGTCTTCCTCAAACCCTGATACAATGATTTCCTTCATACAATTCTGCTCTAGGATCATTTCCTTAGTGTAGAGTTAGAATAAATGTGGTGAAATGATACACCCTAGTGCACACCTGTCTTGATTTAACCCATTCACTATCCCCTTGCTCTATTCTATCAACTGCCTCTTGGATTATGTACAGTTTTCTCAATAACACAATGAAGTATTCTGGAATGCCCACTCTTCACAAAGTTATCCATAATTTGTTATGATCTACATAATCAAATACCTTTAAAAAGGCAATAAAGCACAAGTAAACATCTTTCTGGTATTCTCTACTTTCAGTCAAGATCCATCTAATGTCGGCAATGATAATCCTTGCTCCACATTCTCTTCTTCATATGGCTTTGAATTTCTGTCAGCTTTCTGTTGATACACTGCTGCAATGGTTTTTAATTATCTTCAGCAAAATTTTACTGCATGTAAATTAGTAATATTATACAATAATTTTTACATTCCATTGGGTCACCTTTCTTTGAAATGGGCACAAGTATGATTCTCTTTGAAACCATTGGCCAGCAAGAATAATTTCTTGACATAGATGAGTGAATGCCTCCAGTTTTGAATCAGTTTATTGAAGCATTTCAATTGATATTGTGTCAATTTCTGAAGCCTTGCTTTTTGCCAATGTCTTCCCAGTAATTTGGACTTCTTCCTTCAATACTATTATATTCATCATATGTTATTTCTTGAAATGATTTAACATTGGTAAGTTCTTTTTGTGGAGTCCTGGTGTGGTGCTGTGAGTTAATGTGCTGGACTGCAAAGTCTGTTTGAACTACAAGGTCGGTGGTTCAAGCTCACCAGCTGCTCCTTGAAAACAGTATACAGGGTCATTATGGGTCAGAATCAACCCGATGGCACTTAATAACAACATAACAATTCTTTCTGGTATAATGTCTCTGTGCATTTATCCTATTTTATTTGATGCTGTCTTCATCATGCAATATTTTGGCCCATAAGATCAGTCAATACTGCAAGTCAAAGCTTGAATTACTTCTTCCACACTTTCAGCTTAAAAAATGCTGAGGGCATTATTCCTTTTAGGTTTTCTAACTCCAGATCTTTGTACATTTCATTATAATACTTTATTTTCATCTTCTTGAACAACCCTTTGAAAATTTCTATTTACTTCTTCATTACTTTCCATCACTTTAAGTTCTCTACACTCAAGAACAAGTTTCAGATTCTTTATACATTCATTTTGGTCTTTTCTTTCTTTGCTGCATTTCTATTGCTTTTTTGTTTCCTTTGTGTATGATGTTCTTGATGTCATCCCACAACTGTTCTGGTCGTTGGTCATTAGTGTCTAATGCATCAAATCTGTTCATGAGGTGGTCTCTAAATTCAGGTAAGATATACTCATTGTCATATTTTGGCTCTTATGATGTTGTCTTAATGTTTTCAATTTCAGCCTGAACTTGCATGCAAGCAATTGATGATCTGTTCTACAGTCTACCCCTGGCCTTGTGTGGCTAATTATTTTGTGCTTCTCCACAGACACACTCAATCTGATTCCTGTGTGTTTCAATTGATGAGGTCTATGTGGAGTCCTGGTGTGGTGCTGCGGGTTAATGTGCCAGACTGCAAAGCCATTGGAACTGTAAGGCCAGTGGTTCAAGCTCACCACCTGCTCTTTAGAAACCCTAACAGGATCACTAAGGGTTGGAACTGACTTGAAGGTACTTAACAACAACAAGGTGTATAGTAACTGTTTTTGTTGTTAAGGAAAGGCACTTGCAATGAATAAGTCATTATTGTTGTTGTTGTTAGGTGTCATTGAGTCGATTC
The DNA here is from genome assembly GCF_000296735.1 of Chrysochloris asiatica. Classification (NCBI taxonomy): domain Eukaryota; kingdom Metazoa; phylum Chordata; class Mammalia; order Afrosoricida; family Chrysochloridae; genus Chrysochloris; species Chrysochloris asiatica. Next base: position 4,407,231 of record NW_006408606.1, on the reverse strand, counting down.
CAACTTATAGTGACCCTATACACAACAGAACAAAACGCTGGCCCTCCACTTTACCAAACATAGATGTCCTTCTCCAGGGAGTGGTCCCTCCTGACAAAGTATGAGAGACAAAGTCTCATTACCCTGGTTTTTAAGGGGTATTCTGGCTATACTTTTCACAGTTTGTTTGTTCTTCTGGCAGTCCATGATACTTTTAATATTCTTCTCCAACACCATAATTCAAATACATTGATTTTTCTGTGGTGTTTCTTATTCATTGTCCAACTTTCACACGTATATGAAGTGATTGAAAATACCATGGCTTGGATCAGGAACATCTTAGTCCTCAAATTGATATCCTGGCTCTTGAGCAATTTAAATAAATCTTTTGCAGCAGATTGCCTAATGCAATATATCGCTTCATTTCTGGACTGTGATTTCTTTACTACTGATTGTGGAACCAAACAAAATGAAGTCCTTGACAACTTCTAATGAAGTTGTTGTTAGGTGCCATCGAGTCAGTACGACTCATAGCGACCCTATGCACAAGAGAATGAAATACTAACTGGTCCTGGGCTGACACCACAATTGTTGTCACACTTAAGCCCATTGATGCTGCCATTTTGCCAATCCATTTCACTGGGAGTCTTCCTCTTTTTCTCTGACCCTCGACCTTACCAAACATGATATCCTTCTCCAGCGACTGGTCCTTCCTGACACTATGTTTGAAGTATGAGAGATGAAGTTTGGCCATCCTGGTCTCCAAGAAGCACTCTGGCTGCATTTCTTCTAACACAGATCTGTTTGTTCATTTGACAGCCCATGGCACTTTTAATATTCTCCTCCAACACCATAACTCAAATACACCAATTCTTCTGTGGTCTTCCTTATTCACTTTCCAGCTTTCACATGCATATGAGGTTATTGAAAATACCATGGCTTGGGTCAGGCACACCTTAGTCCTCAAGTTGACATCTTTGCTCTTCAATACTCTAAAAAATTTTGTGCAGCAGATTTGTCTAATGCAGTATATCATTCAATTTCTTGACTGCTGTTTCCATGAGTGTCGATAGTTGATCCAGGATATCAATCTTATCATATTCCATTTCATTTTTAACCACTTTCAATTTTCTTAGATTTATATTTTGTACATTCCATACTTTGTTAATGGTTATTGACATGTGTTTTTTCTCATTTTGAGTTGTGCCTCATCAGCAGATAAAGGTTCCCAAAGATTTTCTCCATCCATGTCATTAAGGTCATTCTACTTTGAAAAGACAGCTCTTTCCCAGTCCTACTTTAAGTGTCTTCTAGCCTGAGGAACTTATGTTCTGGCACTGTATCAGAAAATGTTCCACTGCGATTAGTCAGGTTCTCAGTGGCTAACAATTCAGAAGTGGTTTGCCTTTCTTCCTAGTCTGTAAGTTCCACTGAAACTTGTCCATCATGAATGATCTTACTGAAAATTTGCATATCAGTGGCATAGTTTCCAGAATCACAGCAACACATAAGCCACCACAGTATGACAAATGGACAGACCAGTGGTGGTCTATATTATTTAGTTATTAATATATCTTCTTTTTATGTTGTTGTTGTTATGTGCCATTGTGACAGTTCTAATTCATAGTGACCCTTATAGGGTTTCTGAAGAGTAGTTGGTTAGTTTGAACCTCAGATTCTTTGGTTCAAACTGACCTTGTAGTGCAATGCTTATTCTACAGCATCATACTAGGACTCAGGGTCAGTAGACAATATTTTCTTATATTTGAAATTTAGTAGCTAGACTCCTGGTGTGGCATTGTAGGATCAGCATTGGACTTTGAACCACAGAGTATGAGTTGGTACTAACTCAATGGCACCTCACAACAACAATAATATCCTTGGAGTCCTGGTGTGGAACTGTAGGATAATCATTGAACTGCTAACTCTATGGTCAGCAGTTCAAACCCACCAGCTGCTCCTCAGAAATGAATTGGAACCAACTCTATGGTACATAAGAACAACAACATATTCTTAAGTAATTATCTATTTCTGTGTAAAATTTTTGAGGTTTAAAACAATAAACACATTTTCTTCTGGAGTTAGGAACTCACAGTATCTTAGCTGGATGTTTCTGATTGAGTTGTTCTATGAGTATACAGTCAAGGTATTTACCTGGACTGTAGTATAAAGCTTACCTGGGCCTGACAGATCTGCATCTAAGATGGTTCTGGCATGTCACTAACAAGATGATGTTGGATGTTGGAAGTAGGCCTCAGCTCCTTTCCATAGCTCTGCTTTTATATCTTCATGAAACTGGAAGCTGGCTTGTTGTAGTTAGGTGCCATTGAGTCGTTACTGACTCATAGTGACCCCATGCACAACAGAATGAAACACTGCCTGGTCCTGGGCCAATCTCATGATTGTTACCACACTTGAGCCCATTGATGCTGCCACTTTGCCAAACCATCTCGCTGCGAGTCTTCCTCTTTCTCTGACCCTCCACCTTACCAAACATGACATCCTTCTCCAGTGACTGGTCCCTCCTGACAATATTTCCAAAGTATGAGAGACGAAGTTTGGACATCTTGGCCTCCAAGGAGCACTCTGGCTTCACGTCTTCCAAAATGCATCTATTGGTTCTTTTCACAGCCTATGGTGTTTTCAATATTCTCCTCCAACACCATAACTCAAAAGCATCAATTCTTCTACAGTCTTCCTTATTCACTGTTCAGCTTTTGCATGCATATGAAGTTATCGAAAATACCATGGCTTGGGTCAGGTGCACCTTAGTCCTCAAGATGACATCTTTGCTCTTTAGCACTTTAAAAAAGTCTTGTGCAGCAGATTTGCCTAATGCAATACATCGTTTGATTTCTTGGTTATTGCTTCCATGAGTGTTGATAGTTGATCCAAGAAAAATAAAGTCCTTGACAACTTCAATCTTTTCCCCACTGATAAGAATGTTGTTTATTAGTCCAGTGATGAGGATTTTTGTTTTCTTTACATTGAGGTACAATGCATACCGAAAGCTGTGGTCTTTGATCTTCATTAGTAAATGTTTTAAGTCCTCTTCACTTTCAGCAAGCACGGTTGTATCATCTGCATATTGCAGATTGTTAGTGAGTCTTTCTTCATGCTGATACCACATTTTTTTCTTCATATAAACCAGCTTCATGGATTATTTGTTCAGCATATAGAGGGAATAATCCAAGAAAGAGCAAGGCAGAATTTTCAACATTGCTTTTCACTTTTCCTTAGAAGTCACAATAGTCATTTCTGCATCATCCTATTTGCTTTACAAATCAGCCAGCTTTGATTTGGGGCAGACTACACAAAGGCATATATGTATATATTAGGAGATGAGAATCATTGGTGGCAGTGTTAGACACTGCTATACCTTCCATAACAGATAATTTTGAGCTGAGACAGGATCTGAACCGGTTTCTGGAAGAATATAGTAGAGGAATTTCAAGTCTTTCCACAGAACTCATTATCAGAAAGTGATGAGGAAGGAACTGAGCTATATAGGCCAAGTTTCTTCCTTTAAATTCAACAATTAGGTAGTGACCCCAATTCCCCAGGGACACTAAGAGTGACAGAGTGACAAACAAATTAGAACTGTTATAATGAAGGACAAATTAGAAGTGATTAATAATTGTTTCACCACTAAGACATCATACAACTTTATGAGCACATATTGATTAAGCTAGTGTCTTAATGTATAGAGTTTTGGTAAGGATAATTGCAATAATCATCAATCTTTGTACAGTTCTTTGTATTTAAAAAGTCCTTTAGCATTCATTCCATCATTTAATTCTATTATCATCACTTTTCAGAGGAATAAAATGAGGCCTAGAATATAAGCAGTATGCTTAGTTTATAATAAGCAGTAATGCCAAGGTTAAAACTCAGATTAAGCAAGTTTAGCAACTTTTCCATTATATCCAGCTATCTCAGATTTCTTTGGAACAGGTGCACCTTTTAGCACAGGTAAAACAGGTTGACTGAGATATGGTTGATTAAAGGAGACTTGACTTTGTGGTAAACTGAATAGAAGTTGACTAAAGAACTTCAAAACATATTAAGTCAAAATTTTAGAATACAGCAAATATGGCCGTTACATTGCTTTGCGAAGATAGTATTGGATATAACTAAAGCCACAAATCCTTCTCTTTAGATGCTGCTTAGAATGATTTTCTGTTCTGAGGCTAGAGATTCTGAAAAAAAAAAAAAAAAAAAACCATGAAAGGCTTTATTATTATTTTAAAATAATATACTAATTTAATCCTACTGGGGCGGGGAGGGGAGAGGAGCTCTGGTATTGTAGTGGGTAAAGTTGGGCTGCTAACTCTAGGTCATCAGTTTGAAACAACCAGCCATTCTGCGGGAGAAAGATGAGGCTTTATGCTCTGTTATTTACTGCCTCAGAAACCCTATACAAGAACTGACTCCAGGACATACAACAACCACCAAGGAAAAAATATATACAAATAGCCTCCCATATGAGTCTCCTACCTACCCCCATGGCAACCTTATATGTGTCAGAGTAGATCTATACTCTGTAGGATTTTTAATGATTGCTTTTTCCAGAAGTAGATTTGGGTCATTTTTCCCAGGGACTTGTAGTTAGAGTTGAACCACCAGTCTTTCGGTTAGCAGCAGAGTACTTAACTGCTTGTGCCACTCAGTATAGTGACTAATTTAAACATCACAGTTAATTTCCATCTTCTTTGCTTATAAAAATTGTTAGGTAATTACTTAAAAATTAGTGTATGTCCTTTAACCAAAGATGCATTTTATAAACTACTGTTTGATTGTTGATACTTCTTGCTTCCAAGATATCCCTTACATTAAAACAAGGATAATACAGACATTAATAAGGATGGCATTGTAAAATAATCCCTTAAAAGGATGGTGGTGAGTGTGCAATTAGTACTATTTTGTGTTGTATTGTCTTAAAATGTCTAAGTGAAGAAGTTTAATGTATACAAAGAGGTATATGTAGAATACAAATCCTGAAGCTACTGAAATGAATATTTTCCATCATTTGAGGTAGATTTCAGAAATGTCTTGCATGAGGTTGCAGATCGTGATCACAGTAATTTTTTTCGTTGAAGATTCAGCCAAAGTTCATTGGGACCAGGAACTGTGCTGCATGCTGAGTATTCAGTGGTTTCCAAGGCAAATGGTTTTCTGCTTTTTACAGCTTAGAAATGAGTTGATGAGGAAGGCATCAAATAGCTGAATGAGTTATTATGTAATGAAAAATTATAGTAGGTGCTAAAAAGAAAAATAGATTTATTTGAGACCATATAAGTAATCTGCCTTAGACTGGATGGCCATGGAAAACCTCTAAAAACAAGATTTTAAGGGTAGATTTGAATGAACAAGAATCAGCAAAGGCATGGCAGACTGAGGTCACAGGTTAGTATTTTCCTCCATTGGAGTTGACTATATCTGTGAATGTGTGGTTTAGATACAACATGTCTGTTATCTCTGTTTGGAAAGCATTTCCAATTCTTACCATGACATCACTACATTATTTCTGTTTTAGAGATGTTGTTATGTTGAGGGAGTTTAAATATGCACCAAATCAAGACATAAATCTATCTGAAACATTTTAAAAATGTACTACCAACAAATTTTTCAAGCCAAAAGTTGGATGATATTCCAAGGAATTCTCATTTGAATTAATTATTTAAAAGTGTTAACCTTGGGCAGTACAGTTATTTTTCATAAGGACTTTAATTTGACCTTCGAAACAATCTAAACCTTACACATCCTTTAATTTTCATTTATAGCCAGACGTAAAGGAAAGTCTCTATTTGTATAAATTCTTGATTAAAATAAAGTATTATGGCACTTTTATTACTTAAAGAAGATTTAAACTCTATATCAGCTTGTTTTAATACAAATAAATCTTGAACAACAGAAAATAAAACAAATATTTAGCACTTAAACTTACCTCATTCATATCCTCCACAGTACGTTTACATTTTTCTGTCTTCCATAAATACATTTCAGAACATTGTCTTGTTCATTTCAAAATCCCCAGCTCTAAGTGTGGTGCTTGATGCATGGCAAACATTCCATAAATTTTATTGACATGTCCTTGTTAATTTAAAAGAGGCAAATGCTGTTCATTGGTATAATTCTTGTCTTTCATGAAGGAGACCCTGGTTCAAAGACCAGCCAATGCCCCTCATATGCAGCCACCTGTCTGTCAGTGGAGGCTTTTGTGTATGCTGATCAGGTTTCAGCAGAGATGGACTAGGATGAAAGGCATGGTAATCAACTTCTGAAAATCAATCCATGAAATCTCTATGGATCACAATGGTCCAATGTGCAACTAATAATGGAGATGCCTTAGGACTATTTATGGGGCCTGCACGGGGTTATGCATGGGGTTGTCATGAGTCAAAGTCAAATTTGATAGCAGCTAATGAATTCTGTTTAAAGATCTTTTGAAATAAAAATTAATATATTAAAGCTAGAATGGTGAATTTTAGGTTTGTATACCAAATAACTGACTGACAAATAAGTTTTGGATTATGAATGTTAGATTTAGAACAGAGTTTTGTTTACATGACATTTGAACAAGTGTCTTTAACTTATGGCATTATGCTTTGGTTACAGATGTGCTGTGATGATTTTACTTGGAGAGACTGGATGATGGTGGTAGTAGAGAAGACAGGCAGGGAAGAGAAAGGTGTTGGAGTTTGACCAGTGGTAGTGTGGTACTATAACCCATACAATACATTTGAGATATTGTTGAAATAGACTTCCTTGGTTAGGCAGTTAAAGAGAATCATAACACATGATCTAGATTCTATGGAGTAGTACTTTACTTTCATCATTTTACAAGTTTTTCCTTTTAGTAATTTAATCAGCACAGTCAATTTTTCATGTTTCTCACTTTATATGATTTATTTGTGAATTGTTGAAAAATTATGGCCATTTCTTTTCAACTAAATATGGATTAGACCAATTTCTTTTCAACTAAAGATGAAAAAAAAAAAAATTCCTAATTTTACTTGGATCCACAAGCAACACCCATGGACAGCAGTCAAGAAATGAAATGCTGTGTTGCATTTGACTTCTTTAACGTGTTAAAGAACAAAGATGTCACTTTTGGACTGAGGTGATCCTGACTCAAGTCATGATATTTTCAATCACCTCATATACTTATGGAAGTTGTACAATTAATAAGGAAGACAGAAGAAGAATTAATGTATTTGAATTATGGTGTTGGCAAAGAATATTGAATGAACTCTGGACTACTAGAAAAACAAAGAAATATTTCATGGAAGAAGTACAACCAGAATGCTCCTTAAGAGTAAGAATGGTGAAATTTTGTCTCTTGTATTTGCTAGGAAGGACCAGTCCCTGGAAATGGACATCATGCTTGGTTAAGTGGAGGGTCAGTACCAGTGAGGAAGGCTTTCAACAGACACAGTGGCAGCAACACTTAACTCAAACACGACAACAATGATAAGGATGGCACAGGACCGGACAGTGTTTTGTTTTATTGTGTGTAGGGTCACTAGGAGTCAGAACCAGCTTGAGGGAACCTAATAACAAAATTATATTGGACAAAATATGCTGCAAAAGGCATCATTAAAATGTTAAACAGAAAAGATGTCTAAGGTGAGCCTGATCCAATGCATGGCATTTTCAATCTCTTCATATGCATGCAAAAGCTGGATAATTTCAACTCATGGTGACTCCATGTGTATTAGAGTAGAACTATGTTCCATAAGATTGCCAATGGCTGTTTTTTGGGAAATAGATCATGAGATCTTTCTTTTGAGGTGCCTGTGGATGGATTTAACTTTCAGTTAGTACAGTTAATTTCAGTTTGCAACTGACTGCTTTAACCATTTGTATCACTTAGGAACTCTGGATATAATGCTAGTATCTGCATAACAGCATTTCATAAGAATCCAATCAGTTAGCATACATATGTGTGTGCATACATATAAATATATATATTTGTGAGAATCTTGCCTTATGCACAAGTAGCTCTATAAAAAGTTTTAAAAAATAATAATATTCATATTAAAATACATGTGTATTACCATAAATTGTAGACAGAGGAACTGAGCAATCTCTATCAAATGCTCTAAATTCTGTGAATGGTTCTCAGGATAACAGCACCAGTTCAAAGTGTCTGAGTCCGTGCTTGTCAGCCATAGAAAAATTATATATAACTCTATAAAAGATAAAATGAAAAGTCCCTGTATTTATAATGTAAGAGGTACACCCCAAAATGTGATGGGCTTTCTCTCTATGAGCCAGAAAAGTGCCTTTGAAATGCATGTGACCTTTTCTCTAATAAAGAACCAAAAGCATCAGGGGATAAAAAAAGTCCAGGTAATAGGAAAAGGACATAAATTTAGATATATCATTGAAATAAGGGATAAAATGTTTGCCATCTAAAATTCTTTTTGCAATGAGCAGATATAAATCAATGATAAATGGATTAAAATATTTATTGCAAAATATTTCAAAGAATACATTTTAAATGTATAAATTAATAAAGACTTTGAAAAGGTCAGACCAGAGCAAACAAAGAGTTCCTTGGGCAATTTTGACATATGTGAATTGTCTGACAAGCTTTGTGTCATGATTTCTAACCATGAAGCTTGGAGAAATAGAGTAGGCATATCTAAAGCAATGAGCCAGGTGGATTTTCTGTGGCTGAAACTTCATGCAGAGGGGTTTATCTGACTGCTGGAAAGAACAATTTACTCACTGCTAAGTCTGACCTCTATTCCCCGTTAACGACATTGTAAGACATATAACTAAGTCTACATTACCAGTCACAGGATTTCCTTAAAACTAGTGATATACATAAAGGGGTATTGAGCATTACTGTCACCAAAAGAGAAAAATATGCAAATACTTCATAATTATTTTTGACACTTGACAAAAGACTTGTCTTCTGAGAGTAATTATGGGGCCGGTACCACAGTCTTCAAGCCCTGGGTTTTCATTTTGCTTTAGTAATTCCAATCATAACAATGTAGTAACTATTGAATTATTGTCATCTATAGCTTCAAAACAATGGATTTAAAATCTGATAGATGACACACCTTCAACAAATGGAATGAACAGTCTATATAGATATCAAATCCTTTAGTTCTTTGAAGTACAATTAATTCTTTTGAAAAACTGTAAAATTTCCATTATTTGTTTAAATCTCATTGGTCAGACAGTATGTTATGAAAATTTCAAATCCAAAACTTCAAAACATGTCCTTACTGAAGTCAATGTCTTAGTTGAATTTGTCCCGGCCAACTCAACAACAGAATTTAGAAATAAGCTTGAATTCATGTTAAAATTTTGAAAACATTTTGTTAGTGAAATAGTAACTCCCAATTTTTTTGACAACAGGCCCATGAAAATGTTTATTAGTTATCTTTCCTTGTCCCAAAGTTCCCACTACTTTTTCCTGCCCCACCTCATTCTCCCCTCAACCTTTTTATCAGCTAGGCATTCTCATGGGTTTTTAGTGACTTTCTATTAAAATGTTTGGGAAAACTTTTGTGGGTTATAGTGCTGTAAGCAAGCATTTTCAAAAATCTGTTTGGTCTTATGGTCCTAGCAGTGATATGTTTCTATACAAGTATTTGGAAGAGCTCAGTCTATTTTCACTATAATCCTTTTGCAAGTTCAAAGGCAGACTTTGCCAGACTTCCTCAACCCCAGGCAAGTGGAGATCTCGCCAAGCTTTGGCTTCATTTGGAGCATTCTTGTAGTCAAATGTTTACATGGAATCCCCAAATGCTCTGACTTGACTCTTTCATTTGATTTCCAATTCACTGTCTATTTACAAAACTCTCTATTTGTGATGGTGGTATAGACCTGGACTAGTTTCTAAGGGGAAATGGTGAAAGTTCCATTTTTGGTCACTGTTAAAACAAGATTAGCGAACACATTGAATGTTGTATAAACAGAAGAAATCTCACTCATTCTAAACTGTTCTTGTTTCTCCACAAATTTATCTTTGAAATGCATCACTTTTTTGAATTAGTTCTTGGAATGTTTTTCTGAAGGTTTCCTGAAATTGTGACTGATAGGGATACTTGGAACTATGTTCAATCATTTTGAAAGACAGATAAAGTTAGAGTTATTTTTTGGTTTTAACTTCTGTGATAGAGATGTTAAAATAGTTGAAAGCTTGCACAAATGTAGATAATAACATTTTAATTAAGGACCTATTGCTTCAAATGTAATTACCTCATTGATAATAAAAAGCTGACACTTAAGTACTCTGTGGGCAAGGATTTATTAAGTGGGAGAAAGAACGTGTTTTATTTAACATAATCTGTTATATTCCATGTGAATAGGAAAGATAAAATTTAAGTATGTGCCAATTAAAAGTCTCATTTAGGTTAGTGAGCTAATTTAGATAGTGCTAGACTGCTAACCACAAGGTCCACAGTTCAAACCCACCAACCAATTCAAGTGAGAAAAATGAGTCCTGGTGTGCTCTGTGACATAAAGCGCTGGACCGCAAGGTCGGTTTGAACCATAAGGTCAGTGATTCAAACTCACCAGCTGCTCCTTGGAAATCCTGTGCCAGGGTCACTATGAGTCAGAACTGACTTGAGAGCACTTAAGAAGAACAGTAACAATATGCTCCCATGAAAGATGTACAGTCTCAGAAACCCCATATAGGGTTGTTATGAGTTGGAATCAACTTTAGTGCAGTGGGTTAAGGTGGCACCATAACAGGCTAAGAAAAAAATATACTCTGAGGACAGAAAGGAATTTCTAACTACATTGGTGGTGATTATGTGCTGTGTAGTTTGTTCTGACTCATAGCGACCCTGTATAGGGTTTCCTAGGCTGTAAACCACTATGGGAGCTGAAAGCCTCATCTTTCTCCCATGGAATATATAGTAGTTTTGAACTGCTGACATTGAAGTTAGCAGCCCAATTTGTAGCCACTACACTACTAGAGCACCTGTCTTACTACATTAAAGGTGCTTAGTTACTTGCACAGAATTCTGGGGTGGTGCTGTAGGGTAAATACTAGATTGCTGGCAACAAAGTTGGCAGTTCAAACCCACAAGCCTCTCCTTGGAAACCATATACAGTATCGCTATGAGTCAGAACCGACTTGGTGGCACTTAACAATAATTACTTAGGCACTTTAAAATAGCAAGCAGTCAGTATACCAACATATACCTATAAACATTAAATTAGATATTGTCCATGCTATAGTTCATTCAAGAAGCATAGTGGGTTACAAACTGGCCTGCTAACCTCAGTTATAGCCTTAGAAACCCTATACTTATAAATCTTTACAGGAGAAAGCCTCCTATTTCTCCAGGAACGGCTGGTGGGTTTGAGGTGCCAGCTTTTGAGTTAGCAATCCATTGTTTATCGTTAGTGTCACCAGGGTCCTTAACAAGTGGTTTAGTGATTGCTTTTTGGTGAGAACAAAGTGTCTTTAAGATATTACTGTGTTTCTGATAGAGAGTTGTCAGTCCACATAAAGAAAATAATAACTATGGCTTTATGATTTTATATTTTTTCTTTAAAAATTTTAATTAAATATGCTATTGTACATAATGCATTTTCAAATTGTATTTTAAATTGTGCATCTAGATTATTAAACTAAAGAGCTGATCTATTCTTGGATGCTTTTCCAAATGTATCTATTTGATCATTTTTTACTTAAACTCTTTCAATAATACCATAGTTTTGCATGTGTTCCCATTGCAGTATGTTATATTGTAGATTTTTTATTATATGCTGTAAATCTGCTCTCAGATTAGATATATGAGATCTTTGTTATAGAAAACTGTATATTCACTTCCTTTTAAATTGAGCACAGACTCTTGTGAATTGTAGAAATATTATACATGCTTAGTCAATGCTGCACATGTCCTAGTTACAGAACATAGCTATTGTATGTTCAAATGCGCAGATAGTGAAAAAAAAATTCCATTAATTCCTTTACTGACTTAAACTTAATGTACTTTCATCCATCTGTTTGTAAAATAAAATAAAATAAAATAAATACTGATATTAGCTTAACCTGCCTTAAACTTTTAAATTTCCCTTTCAAAGTTTGGATAAAACAGGCCCTTAAAATAAAGGTGTTACAAAACCATTGAGTGTCAGATACAGGAAACCTTACACTTTCTGCAGAGCGTTAACTTTCTTTACTGATAATCTTAAATCTGTACACAAATATTATTCTTAGTTTCTTTGATAATAATGGCATGCACAACTTACATCTCATTGTTCTTCAAACATTCTAACAGATATTTCATGAGCAAGTTTAGTTTATTCTAGTTTTATGTGCTAAAATATACATCTTTGCAGTTTTAAAAATAAAAATTTCCAGTATCTTCCTATAGAGTGGTGGTTCAAACCCATCATCCTCTCTAGGGAGGAAAGATAAGGCTGTCGGCTCCTGTAAACATTTATAGTCTCAGAAACCTTTTGGATGCCTGGTGTGGCGCTATGGGATAAGGACTAGACTGTGAACCACAAGGTTGGTGGTTAAAAAATACCAGCTGTGAGTCGGTACCTACTTAACGTCACTTAACAACAACAAATAACAAACTTAGCTAGTGCTTCCTTAACAAAATATTACAAGTGGACTTCTTTTTAAAGAAGACACCTGTCTTTTTCTATATGCATGTCTATGTGTCTGCTTCTGTTCTTTTTACAGTTCAAAAGTGATTACATTTAAAATCTACCTACTCTTATTGAAATTAAAATGTAAAAATCCCTTCTATTACTGAACAGGATATTATCTATAGATACAAGGTTTAGGATTTTGACACAAGATTTTTATGAGACGAGACATGATTTAATCCATAAGGATGGCCTAGATGTCTGGCTGTTTACAAGCATGTTATTATTGTTGTTAAGTGCCATTGAGTTCATTCCGACTCATAGAAACCCTGTATACAGGGTTTCTGAGGAGTGGCTTGTGGGTTTGAAGACTTTGAGACTCAAACTGAGCTTGCAATCCACAACATCATCTTGCAGTATCACATAGGACTCCTTTTGCAAGCATCTCAGGTGATGTATTTATTTAGTGAAGTTTCATAAACTATGGAAATCTATTTAAAACTCTTTTGTATTTAAAATGTAACTCTTTGAAGGTAATTGCCATGTATTTATGGATAAAAGAGCAAATATTCATTATTAGCAAGAGTGAAGAAAGTCACTCAAGTTGGTGATCAGCTGCAACTTGATATAATCTTTCTAAAACCAAAAACAGCCTTTGCTTTTTAGTCAGTTACAATTCACAGCTACTCTAAATGTTTCAGAGAACTGTGCTCCATAGGATTTTCCATGGCCTTGTTGATTTTAGCTCCTGTTGAGTTGGTATTGCACAACAGCTCAAAACACCAGCCAGACGTGCTCTATCATCACAATTCTTGTTAGGATTGAGTTCATTGTTACTGCTACTGTGTCAATCCATCTTTTCCAGGGTGTTCCTTTTTTCCATTGACCTTTCATTTTACTAAGAATTTCTCCAGCAACTGACCCATCCCGATCACATGTCCAAAGTACAAGACATGAAGTCTCGCCATACTCGTGTCTAAGGAATATTCTAGCTATACTTCTTTCAAGACAGGTTTATTTGTTCTTCTAGCAATCTATGGTACTTTCAATATTCTTTGCCCACACCATAATTCAAATGCATCTAATCTTCCTTAGTCTTCTGTATTCCTTGTCAGTTGGTGTACTCTAATGAAAATAGGTCACCAGGTGCTGATAGATAGAACCAGCCAAAATTTCTTCGAATATAACTTTCTGAACACCTTGTAAATAAATACAAGTTAGAGGTTTTAAGATGATGAATACATTTTGAACCCTCAGTTACTCCCCTAAGAATTTATATTTTAAAACAGTCATCATGAAATTGTACAACATTTAACTGTAATCATGCACATTGGAGTGTTTTTTAAAAAATAGAGAAGCATTGAAAACAACGTGAATGCCTATGGTGCCTTGAATTTACTCGATACAGTTTTTCTATCCAAAGTCTTCTTAATTTTCACCAAGTGTTTGCGTGGGACCATGCAAATAAGGTATACAAGAGTGTAAGGATGAGACTGGTTACTTTTGCACTCTAACTAGGTTTAAAAGGAACCATCTCAGAAGCAGAGATGGAAGATCCCAGGACCATCTAGAAGGAAAAGCATGAGTGACACATGGGATCCCTACCTAGAGAACCAGTGACTTCAGAGGCAAAAGAAAAGGCGGTGGCATGGAGAGACAGAGCAGCTTTGGGTGCTAGATCTATGGACTAAGTAAAGCTGAGTGCCTACAGTCCAGAGACTGGCTTGAAGAATGCACACTTTGGACATTCATAGACTGGCCAAAAGAGCTTTGTAACACTTGCCTGAGCATGGCAGAGGCCAAGGGATCACATGGCTGAGAGATCCAAGACAAAAGTGGAGCATGCCTACAATATGGCAGACAAGAGGCATTCCTGACTGGAGAACTGCTGCATCCTGGAATTCTTATCCTGAATACTTTCCTAATAAACCCCATAATCGTGAATATTGTTATGAGTTCTGTGTGGTCATTGCTAGGATTATCAAACCCAAATGTGAAGCCGAGAGTGCTGTGGGAAGAATGGTTGGTGTCAGAATAGGGTAAAGAAAGTTGTAAGGCATGTCTGACCTCTGCTTCAAAGCTAGCCTTGGACTGATTTTGAGTTTGATTCTTTTCCCCCTGTGGAGTGCAAGGAAGTCAGACATGGTCTCCACACAACTTTTGCAATGTCCAAGAATTTGATTAAAAGATATGTTACAACAATAGACCTCTTTTTACTTACCCTGGAGTAGCTTATATTCTGCATTGCTTGAGTTCACCACATAGCTGCTTATGCTGTTGTTGTTAGATGCTATCCACTCATTTTTGAATCAGAGTGACACTATGAATCAGAATGAAATGCTAACAGGTGTTATGCCATCTTCACAGCTGTTGTTATGCTTGAGCCCATTGTTGCTGTCAGTTTGTTAATCCATCTCATTGGGGACCTTCATCTTTTTACCAAGCATGATGTCCTTCTCCAGGGACTGGTTCCTCCTGATAACATGACCAAAGTATGAGAGACAAAGTCTCACTAATCTGGCTTCTAAAGTGCATTCTAGCTGTACTTCTTCCAACACAGACTTGTTTGTTCTACCTTAAGACAAGAATTTCTGACTCGTTAGGTACCATTGAGTCACTACCAGCTCATAGTGACACTATGCACAACAGAATGAAACACTGTGCAGTCCTGGACCAACCTCACAATTGTTGCAATGCTTGTGCCCATCTCACTGTTTTTCTGGCCCTCCACCTTACCTAACATGATATCCTTCTCTAGTGGCTGGTCCCTCCTGAAAATATGTCTGAAGTATGAAAGATGAAACCTGGCCATCCTGGCCTGCAAGGAGGTCTGGCTGTACTTCTTCCAACACAGATTTATTTGTTCTTTTAGCAGCCCATGTTACTTTCAATATTCTCCTCCAACACCATAACTCAAATGCGTCAATTCTTCTAAGGTGTTCCTTATTCACTGTCCAACTTCGGCACGCATATGAGGTTATTGAAAATACCATGGCTTGGGTGAGGCACACCTTAGTCCTCAAAATGAAATCTTTGCTCTTCAACACTTTAAAAACCATCTTTTACAACAGATTTACCTAATGCAATATATGTTATTTGGTTTCTTAACTGCTGCTTCCATGAGTGTTGATGGTTGAGAAAAATGAAGCCTCTGACAACTTCAATCTTTTCTTCATTGATAAGAATATTGTTTATTGGTTCAGTGGTGAGGATTTTTGTCTTCTATACATTGAGATGCAATCCATATTGAATGATCTTTGAACGTTGTCACTAGGTATTTTAAGTCCTCTTCACTTTCAGCAAGTAAGGGTCTATCATCTGCATATCACAAGTTGCTAATGAGTCTTCCTCCAAACTTGATGCCACATTTTTCTTCATATAACCCAGCTTCTCAGATTATTTCTTCATCATACAGGTTGAATAAGTATGCTGAAAGAATACAACCCTGTTGCACACCTTTCCTAATTTTAAACCATTCGATGTTCCTGTGTTCTGTTTGAACAACTGCCTCTTGGTCTATGTACACTTGGTCTAATGAGCACTAGTAGTGTTCCAGAATACTCATACTTTGCAATGTTGTCCATAGCTTGTTATTAATTATACAATCAAAATTCTTTATGCAGTCAATAAAGCATGGGTAAACATCTTTCACGTATTCTTTCCTTTCAGCCAAGATCCATCGGACATCAGCAATGATATTCTTTGTTCCACGTCATCTTCTGATTCCGGCTTGAACCTTTGGAAGTTCTCTGTCAATATATGGTTGCAGCCATTTCTTTATTACCTTTAGTAAAATTTTACACGCATGGGATATTAAAGATATTATCCAATTATTTCTGCATTATGTTGAGTCACCTCTACTTGGAATGCGCACAAATAAGGATCTCTTCCAATTAGTTAGCCAGATAGTTGTCTTCCAATATTCTTGTCACAGATGAGTGAGTGTCTCCAGTGCTCCTCATTTTGTTGAAAGATTTCAATTTTTGTTCCACCAATTCCTGGTGCCTTGTTCTTTGCCAATTCCTTCAATGTACCTTGAACTTCTTCCTTCAGTATCATTGGCTCTTGATCATATGCTACATTTTGAAGTGGTTGAATCATAACCATTTCTTTTTGGTAAAGTGACTCTGTATATTCCTTCTACCTTCTTTTGATGTTTTCTGCATTGTTCACTAACTTGCCCAGAGAATCCTTCAATAATGCAAGTTGTGGCTTGAATCTAGGCCCCATAAATATGTGTTTTCTGAACTCTGTTGTCACTGAAACTACCTTTCAGACGATACTCAGTTAATAGAAGAAGCTATATCCTGGTGGGAGGATGTGAGGACATGGCCAGTATAATAAGCAAAATAGTTCAGTGTAAGTTTACGTAAGATGCAGAAACATTGTTTATGTTTTTTGTTTATTTGTTTTTATCACTTGTGGTATAAAGAATTTAATCTGGACACAACTATTTGTTTAAGGAACAATGAAAGTTAATGTTTTGTATCAAGACTATGATGCTTGTCTCGACCATGATTTTTAGTAGTTTGGCAGACACTGGACTGATTGCTCTTCCATCATGTAATATAATGCAATAATCTCCATGATGTGTTCTGATGTAATAAACCAATCAGTAAAAAGGTGAACTTTCTTGTTGGTGTACCCTACTTTCAGCATATAAGTGGATATTTTGGCAATTCTCTCACTCTCTTTCTTGGTGCTGCACTCGTCTTGTCACGTGACTTTTGCTTCTTGAGACTTAATTCTTCAGAAATATTAAATCTACTGCCTAACCTGAAAATTTTTAATTTACCTACCCCAGCAATCCCATGAGCCAGAAAAGGCCTCCAACCTGTCCTCTAATCTGCAGATTTTGGGTTGTCAGCTCCTGCAAACACATGAGCCAGCAGATGTCTTCAGCCTGTTTCTAGACTCACAATTTGGATTTTTGCAGTTTTCATAAACAACATTCTTATTAACAGAGAAAAGATTGAAGTTGTCAAAGACTTCATTCTTCTTGCATCAACAATCAACACTCACAGAAACAGCATTCAAGAGCTCAGACAGTGTATTGCATTGGGCAAATCTGCTGTACAGGAACTTTTTAGTGTTGAAGAGCAAAGATGTCAGCTTGAGGACTAAGGTGTGCCTGACCCAAACCATAGTATTTTCAATAACCTCATATGCATGCGAAATCTGGACAGTGAATAAGGAAGACCGTAGAAGAATTGATGACTTTGAAGTATGGTGTTGGAAGAGAATACTAAAAGTGCCATGGGCTGCCAAAAGAACCAATAGAATCTGTTTTGGAAGAAGTGCAGCTAGAGTGCTCCTTAGAGGCCAAGATGTCCAAACTTCATCTCTCATACTTTGGACATATTGTCAGGAAGGAACAGTCGCTGGAGAAGGAAATCATGTTTGGTAAAGTGGAGGGTCAGAGAAAAAGAGGAAGATCCCCAACGAGATGGATTGGCCAAGTGGCAGCATCAATGGACTCAAGTGTGGCAACAGTAGTGAGGTTGGCCCAGGATTGGACATTGTTTTGTTCTGCTGTTCATAAAGTCGCTTTGAGTCGGTGCCAACTTGATGGCACCTAACAACAACAACAACATAATTGTCTAAGCTATTTCCTCACAGTTGCACGAGCCATTTCCCTGAAGTAAATGTCCATATATTAAAATAAAATGCTTACTGATTTTGTTCCTCTAGAGAAACCAGACTAAAACAAGAACTAGACATATTTTTAGGCAGTCTTCAGCCAAATATCATGAAGTCCTGGTATGGCACTGTGGGAGAAAGCACTGGACTGCAAAGTCAGTTTGAATCACAGGGTAGGCAGTTCAAACTCACCAGTTGCTCCTTGGAAACCCCATACGGAGTTGCTGAGTCACATCTAATTTGACAGCACTTGACAACAACCCAAATATTGTTTTCCAATGCGATATTTATTCATTTTTTGGAGTCCTGGTGTAGCACTGTGGGTTAATGCGCCAGACTGCAAAGCCATTTGAACTGCAAGGTTGGCAGTTCAGGCTCAGCAGCTGCTCCTTGGAAACCCTAAATAGGGTTGCTATGGGTTGGAATCGACTAGATAGCACTTAACAAGAAGGACTGAATAGGACATTGGAGATCTAACTATGTATGAGTTCTGGTCACTGCATCCAGGAGTTCTAAATACAACGAAAATTCTAGATGGACTTATTTGACAAACTCTGAAATGCTGACATTCTGTAGAAGTTCAACTAAATATAAACACAAGCATCACTTGTATCTGTTATTTTATTAATCATAATGTAATATATATTTCATCCAGACTAAAATAGTCACCCAAACTCTGAATGGAAGCGAGTGCCTGCAAAAGAGTCCAATATTATCCATTTAAAAAATGAGTTGAAATTGTTTAAATTGTTGATTGCTATCTGTGGTGTGGTTAATTAATTAATATGCCTCTTCTAATGATGGTATTTGTTGTTGTGTTATTGCTAAGTGATGTCAACTTGGTTCCAACACATAGTGATCCTGTATAGGATTTCTGAGGAACAACTGGAGGATTTGAACTGCCGACCTTGTGGTTCACAGTCCAGTGGTGATCATACACTGCTACCAAACAACTGGGTGGGAACATACAGATTAGATGTGTTTCTTTTCCTTATGGATCTGGGTATGAAAAGGCGGCTGAAGAAATTGACAGGACTATATGATTCATTTGTGAGTGATTGTTAACAGGGTTAATTGTGATGGTAAATACTTGGAACTCTTGTATGGGAAATGGGGTGAGCCATTTCAGAAGTAGGGAGTAGGATATCGCTATCATCAAGAAAGAAAAGTCAGGAGTAGAGTATGTCCTCTGGACCCCAAGATCCCTTGATCCAAGAGACAGAAAGCTGTGACACCAGAGAAGAAACAGAAAAGTGGTAGCCGAAGAGTCATGAGTCAGAGTACAAGACAGTGCAGTGGGCTTTCCAGCTTATGGACAAGTGACACTGAGTGCACTTGGTCAGCAGTTTCACTTGCTGAGTGGGGTGCCTGCAGGGTATTAATTGGGAAAGCTTGACTTGCCAAGCCATAGAGTTATAGCTGAGAACTTTGGGCTGAAGTTTATGGTGGAGTGGTGTGCCTTTTGGGAATTTATAAGAAACACTAAAAGAGCTTTGTAACATTGCTCAAGTAGAGCAGAGTTCAAGGCGCCATGTGACTGATGTGCCAAGGACCAGAGAGAGGCTTGCCTTTGAGCATGGCTGGGAGAGGCTGTCTTTACCAAAGAATTGTGTCTGAGCATTTCTGATTCTGAATTTTAACCTATTATTGTCCAGAAAAAAACAAAACAAAAAAAGAAAACCACCATAAATGTGAGCACTGTCTGTGAGTTCTGTCTAGCCACTGAAATTAATTACCGAAATCAGTAGAGACATAGAGACTGAGGTGGGAGAGATGGCTGTCGTCTTTACAGTCACGATTAATTCTGTTAATCACAGTTGGTAAGAAGGGTAGAGGGTTAAAGCAAGTCTCAACCTTGCCACACAGGAGTTGCCTTGAGATGATGCAGAGTTTGATTCTCTTTTCCTTTTGTGAAGTCAGAGGGGACCTAGTGCTTCCCCCATATCCTTAAAATACTATCAGAAGGCTTCCTATAGAGAATACAAGACAAAATTTGGCCAAGATAACTTAAGAGCAGATTTGGTTGGTTAGCTATTTCAGCCATTAAAGATCCTTACTATGGTTCCTTCAATAATAAGCTTTTGAGTAATATCATACAGTAATGGTCTTGCCAAATGTTAGTAGCAGCATATGTTTTAATATTTGAAGAAATTACTGGATGCAATACTAATATTGCTACGTGGAAGTTGGAAAATAGGATGCCAATGTCAAGAATTATTTTGCTATCCCTTTGCCAATAACATATCAACAGATTTGACTGTTTTGAAAGAAATTATTGACTTGTGAATCGAGAAAAATTAGAGGTTGTCAATAATGAAATGAAACATTTAAATACTGGAAATCTATGCATTAGTTAGTTGAAATGTAATGGAATTGGCCATTTTGAACTTGATAATCATGTGGTTGACTATGCCAGGTGCAACGAACTGAAGAGGAACAGTGTTGTATTTACTGTCCAAAAGAACATTTCAAGATCTATCCTGAAGCATTATAATGCTGTCAGTGATAGGCAAATAGCCATATACCTACAATGCATACTAGTTAATAGAATTACTGTTTAATTGTATGCAGCAAACACAAATGTCATAGATGAAGAAATGGAATCTTTTTATAAATTTTTTGTAAAATTTTGAAATTAATAAAATATGCAATTCAGATGCATTGAAAATTACTGATGATTGAAACATGAAAATTGGAAACAAAGAAGGATTGTTGGTTGAAAAATATGTTTTTGGTTATAATTATGAAAAAAAAAATGTGTCTTTATAGAAAAACAGCCAGACTTCTCCTTAGAAGACAGATTACTGAGGTTTCATTTTTCTTCCTTTGGACGTACCATCAGGATGGGCAGTTACTGGGGAAGGACATCATGCTTGGTAAATGAGAGGGCCATCAAAAATTGTGAGAACTTCAATGAGATGGATTGTTACAGTGACTAAAGCAATGAGCTCACACACAATAACAATTATAAGGATGGCACATGGGTGGGCAATGTTTCATTCTATTGTATGTAAGGTTTCTATGAGTTGGGGTTTCCTTGATGGCACCTAGCTACCACTATTACTATGGGCTCATAGAGTAAAAAAAATACTTCAGTAATATGGAAACAATAAGTGAGAATGCAGGGTAGGCAGAATTATAAATAGATGCTCAAGATTCCTGGTCCCTGGAATGCACAATTTCTCTCAGTTGTCAAATAAACATTAAGTTAGATATACCTGCCAATTGATGTACAGGTGTAATTAAGTTTTGAAATCAATTTAATTTGCTATGGGGAGATTACTTATATGGGCTTGATATAATCACATGAGGTCCTTAAGAGCAGAGTATTCTCTGGTTAGCTGCAAAAGAGGAAGCCAGAAATATGCTCTTTAGATGGCCTTGTATACAGGGGCCACATACCAAGAAATTATAGGCGACCTGTAGAGATACAATAGTTAAAAGGAAAATGAGAAACCATTTCTACACTGTAAGGAAATGAATTCTGCAAACACCCATGTGAGCTTGGAAAAGGACTCCAAGATTCAGATGAAAATCGCAGTGTGACCAAAACCTTGATTTCAGCCTGGTGAAACCCTGAGCAGAAAATACAATCCTGCTACAACTTGATTCTGACCTCTAGAATCTATGAGATAATAAGTATATTTGTGCTTTTTAAGCCAATAAATATGTGGTTATTTATAGTTAAATGTCATCAAGACTGTTCCTACTCTTACACACCTTCTATAGGATGTATAAGTAGCTGGTGGAGGGTTTGAATACTGACCTAAAGCAGCATACCAGGACTCTGTGGTGATTTGTTGCATAGTATAAATTTTAATAAAAACTACTGCCTTGCATTTGAAAATGATTAGGTATATTAGTGGGAGAGTCAGTTTGTTCTAGTTATTTTATTTATTTTTTCTGTAAAGATTAGTTTTGGCTCTTTCCATTGTATTTTAATTCAATATGAAGAAAAGCAGAGAACTAGGAAACCCCAGAACATATTTAGAGAAAAGTAGTCTTATTTGGTAGGTGGCATATAGCTCTGGTAGCGTAGTGGTTACGAATTGGGCTGCGAACCATAAGGTCAGCAGTTCGAAACTACCAGCTGCTCCGCGGGAGAAAGATGTGGCTTTCTACTCCCGTAAGGATTTACACCCTCGGAAACCCTGTACAGGGTCGCTATGGGTCGGAACCGACTCGAAGGCACTTAACAACAACAACATATTTCAAAGAAGGTGGTTATAAATGAGACTTTAAAAAAAAGTTTTGAGTTCATGTCAAACAGGAACTTCCATGGAGTGTGTACATTACTCAGTATTGTAAGCCACTGAACATTTTAAAGTCTCTGGGAAGAGACTGATTACAGTTGTGCATCAGAAAGATCGCTCTTATAGCACTGTGAGGCATAGATTGGTGAAGACCGTGAAGCTATTGTAACTCACCATGTTAAATTATATGCAATAAGCCTTCAAGAAGATTATACAAGTAAAAAGGAAGAGAGATGGTAAGCATTAAAGCCAGAGAGTTTGAATTACAAGCATTTGATGCAAATGGATATGTGCATTTGTAGTCAGAGATCATTGTTTTTAAATCTAAGTGTAATTATGGTGATTTTGGTGCCATTAACAAAAGTATGTAAGTCACCAAATAAGAAGTTTAAGGGTGAAGTTGATAAATTTAGTTCTGAATCAATCAAATTTGAGATTCTGGGAAATTATCCAAGTGAGATGTTCCACAAATAGTGGGAAGTGGTTAACAATTCAAAGCGACATGGCTGTTGCAGAAATAGATTTAAAGTTGTCAGGATAGAAGGGTATGGTAGTTACCCTTTTAAAGAGCAAGAGAACAGATAGAAAAGTGAGAAAGACAAAATGAAGCAAGAGGGGAAAAAAATCTTACACTTAGAAGGCAGGAAGCGAGGAAGAAAAGTGGAAAATGCCATATATTTTATAAAACAATGTGAGAACAAAGATATTATAATTGAGGGATGAGAGATCTTTCAAGAAAAGTGTGGTAAATTATGCCAATCATTTCTCTCTATATAGAATGATGAATACTATTTTAAAAAAAGCATTTAAATTTGGTCATTAAAATGCTGATGATAACATTTCAAAGTAGTGCCAATAAAGAATAAAAGACATAAAATTTACAAAGCGGTGAAACTGCTCAACAGGCATTGAAACTGGGGAAGTGATTGTAGTTGTTGTTGCTGTTAGGTGCCACCGGGGTGGTTCTAACTCCTAATGACCCTATGCACTACACAATGAAACACTGTCACATCTTGCGCCATCCTTTCACATTGTTTTGTTTGAGGCCTTTTTTGCTGTCACAATTCATCTCATTGAGAGTCTTCCCCTTCTTTGCTGACCCTCCATTTTATCAAGCATGCAGTCCTTCTACAGGACTGGTCCCTCTTGACAGTATGTCCAAAGTACCAGAGACACAGTCAGTCTCTCGCTCTCTCTTTTTTTTTTTTCTGTAAAGGTTTTAATTTGTGGGGGAAGGGGACCACAGTGGACAGGGGCCTAATCAGTCCTTCTTAGCAGACGTTTTCTTTATGGCAGCTAGGACGCTGCCTCTTGGCGTGGATGTGTGTCCGCCCTTTTCTTGATGAACTTGAGGGCCCGCTTGTCCTTGGAGACCTTGAGCAGCTCATAGGCCAGACGCTTATAGGCGCCAAGCCACACACCTCCTGGATCATTTCCCGCACGAACTTGGTGTGCTTAGTGAGGCGCCCACAACAGCGGCTGTGCCCACAGTGGCGGCTATGCCTCGGCTTGCTCATATTCTTGGTTACTTTTTGGCCTTTGTTGGGGCCAAAGGCCTTAGGATAGTGCACAGCCATGGCTACTTTTCTTCAATGGTTGCTGCGGCAGAAGGAGACAGTCTCTTTTAAGAAGTATTTTGTTTGCATTGTTGTGAAGTGCAGTTGAGTTGATTTCGACCCATAGCAACTCTGTATAGGGTTTCTGAGGAGCAGCTGGTGAGCTTGAACCGCCAACCTTCCAGTTCAAAGGGCTTTGCAATCTGGTGCATTAACCCACAACGCCACACAAGGACTCCATTGTAGTTCTTCCAAAATTTGTGTGTTTTCCTGGTATTTAATACTGTTCACCAACCAAAACCTCAAATTCATTTATTCCTCTGTAATCTTCCATATTTATTGTTCATCAATTCACATGCATATGAAGACAATGAAAATGTCATAGGTCAGGGCAAATACATCTTAGTCCTCAAACTGATCTCTTTGCTCTTTTGCACTTTAAAGAGGTCTTTTGCAGTAGATTTGCCAAATGCAATGCATCATTTGATTTTTTGACAGCTGCCTCCATGAGCAGTGATTATGGGTCTGAGCAAAATCTTTTCTCCATTTATATGGGTGTTATTTATTGGTCCAGTGGTGAGGATTTTTGTTATACTGGGGTGTAATCAATACTGAAGGCTGTAGTCTTTGATCTTCATTAGTAAGTATTTTAAATCCTCTTTACTTCCAGCAAGCAAGGTTGTGTCACCTGTATATTGCAGGTTGTTAATGAGTCTTCCTCCAATCCTATTTATAATCTTCCTCTTTATAATCAACTTTCTGGAATTATTTGGTTAGCATACAGATTGATTAAGAATGGTGAAAGAATGCAACGCTGGTGCACACCTTTCCTGATTTTAAATCATATAGTATCCCTTGTTCTGTTTGAACAAATTTTTGTCTATTTACAGGTTTCTCATGAGCACAATAATGTGTTCTGAAACTCCTACTCTTTGCAATGTTATTCACAGTTTGTTCTGATCCCACAGTCAGATGCCTTTACATAGTCAATAAAGCACAGATAAACATCTTTTTGGTATTCTCTGTTTTCATCCAAGACCCTTCTGACATTTGTAATCATATCTTTTCTTGTTGTTGTTTTAAGGTGCCATCGAGTTGGTACTTACTCATAGTGATCCAATGCATGACAGAATGAAACACTGCCTGGTTCTGCGCCAACTTCACAGTTGTTGCTACGTTTGAATCCATTGCTGCTGCCACTGTGCCAGTCAAGCTCATCGGGAATCTTACTCTTTTTCTTCTATCTTTACTTTACCAAACATGATAGGCTTCTCTAGGGACTGTTCCCTCCTAATAATATGTCTGAAGTATGAGAGAAAAACTCTGGACATCTTGTCTTCGAAGGAACATTATTGATGTACTTTGTCCAACACAGATTGTTTTCTTCTTTTGGCAGTCCATGGTACTTTTAATATTCTCCTCCAATACCATAACTCATATGCATCAATTCTTCTACGGATATCCTTATTCACTGTCCAGTTTTCTCATGCATATGAAGTTATCGAAAATACGATGTTTTTTTTTCAGGTGCACGTTGGTCCTCAAACTGACACCTTTGCTCTTCAACACTTTAAAGAGGTGTTTTTCAGTGTATTTGCCTAATGCAATATGTCATTTGATTTCTTGACTGCTGCTTCCATGAGAGTTGATAGTCGACCCAAGCAAAATGAAGTCTTTGATAACTTCAATCTTTTCTCAACTTGTATGGATGTTATTTAGTGTCCAGTGGTGAGGATTTTTGTTTTCTTTACATTGAGGCAAAGCCATACCAAAGGCTGTGGTCCTTGATCTTCATCAATAAGTATTTGAAAGCCTCTTCACTTTCAGCAAGCAAGTTTGTATCATCAGCATATTTCAGGTTGTTAATGAGACTTCCTCCAATCTTGATGCCATATTTTTCTTCATATAATCCATATTCTCGTATTATTTGTTCAGCATATAGCTTGAGTTTTCACTATTATATCATATGGTGAAAGAATACAACCCTGGTGCAAATATTTCCTAAATGTAAATTCTGCTCTAACATCTGTCTCTTGCTCTATATACTAGTTCCTCATGAGCAAAATTAAGTGTTCCAAATTCTCCTCCACAATGTTGTCCATAGCTTGTCATGATCCACACAATCAAAAGTCTTTGCATAGTCAGTGAAGCACAGGTAAATATCTTTTTGATAGTCTCTGCTTTCAGCCAAGATTCACCTGACATCAGCAATGGTATCTCTCATTCCATGTCCTCTTCTGAATCCAGCTTGAACCTTTGAAACTTCTCTGTCAATGTATGGTTGCAGGTATTTAAAAATTTAGCAAACTTTTACCTGTACTCTTTGTTTTTAAGTGTTACCAAATCAATTTTAACCAAAGTAACCCTATGTAACAGAGTAAAACTGCACCATAAAGTTTTATAGACTAATCTTTTTTTTTAAAATCTTTTATTGTGAATTGAATGATAGTTTTCATGGAAAAACATCAGTTTTGCACTCATAATGTTTTATTTCATTGCAATGCTTACAATCTTCTTCATGCATCGCCATTCAATAGTTTTTGCTTCTATTTCCTGTTTTTTTTTTTTTTAGATGTGCACAAAACACTCAGTAATATGTAATCATTTAAACAACCAAAGGCACATTCTGCAAGCCTGCCTCCTGGCCTTTCTCTTTCCACGAGTCTAGAGTCCTCAGCTGCTCTATCTCTCAGTGTCATCATCTTTGCCTACATATCTGTTGTTGCTGCTTCTCTGGATGGGGTTCCATATTCTAATCATGCTCTACTCTCTTGATGGTCCTAGGGTCTTCTCTTCCTGGACTGTAAGAATAACTACTCCCCCCTTTATGTTACAAAACTTCTCCCTTTACAGTTGTGACAATCGCAATTAGTCATGATAACAATTACTCACTATTGAACCATAAGAATCTTATTCCCATCTTCCTTCATCAGACCTGTCTAGACAAGATGGAAACTATTCAGTGGGGATTCTACCCTCTCCACACACTCTAAAACTAAATGTTGTCTTGAAAACTTATAAGCCAGCCACTTTGTGTTTTTATAGACCCCCCTCCCCACCCCATTTTAAGTAGCCAATGTCTAAGTTGCCCATCCCTATCAACCTGTATCCTGAGGGGACAGGGATGATCCTTGATGTGAAGATTTCTGCCCTTTTATTTGTTATTTTGAGCTACTACATCCATAAGTATAGGTCAAATTTATCAAATTTTAGCAATTTACATTTGTTTCCCTTATCAAATTTCTTTATTTTCTTCTAATCGAGTTCTGATCATCAAGCCATTGAAGCTAGGTCAAATGGGTACTATCTGTAAGTTTGGGCATTCTTGTGCATCTCTCATCACTTCCTATCACCTGGATGCTTCACTCTTAGCTCTAGCCCTATGTAGCTATGTCCTTGTCCATGTCCTCAGGTCTCACAACACTTCAGACCAATCAGCCCTTCCTCTTCTCTCTCTTATCTCCAGGTGAACAGGAGTCTATGGAAGTGGTCGAACTCAGCCTATATCTCCATTGTTACCTTCCCCCCACTTTCACTTATGAATAGACCAACATGGTTGCCAGCAAGCTTACATGCCTGCTCATGTATTCCCTCTGGGTTTCAATCTTGGAGGGGGGTTTGTCCTGAAGGTCATTGATTGCTTGCCTTGATGATTTCCTGGCAAACAACTTGCTTGCTCGTGTAGTAGCCAATCAGACTGTCATTTTGGTTTTCACTTTTTCCTGCTCATCTTTCTTTCAAGAAGTATCTTCTGTTCCTCTAACTGTTCCAGGCTGCTTGTGCTTGCAAGTGGGAAAGTCCCATCTCAGAAAGTTCCACATAATGTCTCATACACTACAAAGGATCCATAAGAAGCCTATTTCCCAGGGCAAGCACTAGAACCCCTTTTAGGTATTCCAAACAATTGTAGGCTGAAGATGGACTTACAAGTTTTTTGTAATCTTATTTCCAAATATTCCTTTCTATCCGACTCAAGTGTCTTAAAATATTTACTGATAAAGATCAAAGAGCTCAGCATTCTGATTGCATCTCAGTATAAAGAAAACAAAAATCCTCACCACTGGACCAATAAACAACATTCTTATCAAAGGAGAAAAGATTGAAGTTGTCAAGGACTTCATTCTTCTTGGATCAACTATCAACACTCATGGAAGCAGCAGTCAAGAAATCAAAAGATGTATTGCATTAGGCAAATCTGCTACACAAGATCTTTTGAAAGTGTTGAAGAGCAAAGATGTCATCTTGAGGACTAAAGTGTACCTGACCCAAGCTGTGGTATTTTCAATCACCTCATATGCATATGAAAGCTGGACAGTGAATAAGGAAGACCTTAGAAGAATTGATGCTTTTGAGTTATGGTGTTGGAGAAGAATATTGAAAGTGCCATGGGCTGCCAAAAGAACCAACAGATCTATGTTGGAATAAGTGCAGTCAGAGTGCTCCTTGGAGGCCAGGATGGCCAAACTTTGTCTCTCATACTTCGGACATATTGTTAGGAGGGACCAGTCCCTGGATAAGAATATCATGTTTGGGAGGGTGGAGGGTCAGAGAAAAAGAGGAAGGACCACAGCAAGATGGATTGGCAAAGTGTGGCAACAATTGTGAGGTTGGCCCAGGATCAGGCAGTGGTTTGTTCTGCTGTGCATAAGGTCACTATGAGTTGGCACCTAACAACAACAAACAACAACAAGGCAAGAGAAACCAACATTTATAAGACAATGAAGCATCTTAACATTATTTCCTATCTTTTACCCATCCAGACTATACCTCGAATCCTGTATTACAGAGCTGTGTTGTTCCGAGGTTGAACATTTACCTCTGTCCCATTTAGTCCATGCAAACCTGCCCAAGTATTCCCCTGTCTACCTTGTTCTTCCATCCCCCTCCCCTTTCTTGTGTATTGTTCTCTCCAACACCTGAACTATGATGTGTGTATCCCCTACCCTGTGCTCTACTGTCCCCTCCCTCCCACCCCTGGTAACTAACAAATAAATCTTTTTTTCTTTCTCTTAGTATGGGTATCTTTTCCTAAGCTTCATACTTTTAATGTTTCTATGTTCTTCTTGAATTTTAATCATATTGGTGTGTTGAGAGGTATTAAATTTCTTGAGGTTACCCTATATTCTATTAACTTTTTCCTCCATTTAAAACAGTCTATTTTACCCTGCAATCTACCTGACCTCATCACCTTGTTCTCTGGTCCTATGTTTTTATCTTCTTTCACATTGTAATTGTTTTGATCATTGACTAATCTCCCAGATCCTCTGAATTCGTTCTTGTAGTTTTGTTCTGTTCTGGACTCTTCCATCTGTCGACTGAATTCTGGGTAGTGTTGCCACACATGCCAATCTCTGGTTGTTGTCTGTTCTTGTTGGTTCGCACTGCAAAGAATTCCCTTTAGGATGTTTTGAAGTTCTGAGTTGGCTTTGACATAGTTCTTTACCTTCTGTTTATCCTGGAATGTTTTTATTACGCTGTCATATTTGATTGACAGCTTTGCTGGATAGATGATACTTGGTTGGCAGGTTTTTTCTTTCATGGTTTTATATGTGTCTCCCCAGTGCCTTCTTGCCTACGTGGTTTCTGCTGAAAGATTAGAGCTTAATTTTATTTTCTTGCCTATGTATGTAGCACTTCTCTTTTTCCTAGCTGTTTTCAGGATTCTCTCTTATCTTTACTTTTGGGGAGCTTGATTATGATATGTCTTGGTGATTTTCTTTTTGGGTCTACCTTTCCTGGGGTTTGTAGAGCTTCTTGAATGCTTATCTTTTCACTCTTTTTATCTGGATGTTAGGCAAATTTTCTTCCAGCAGCTCTTCAACTATCTCCTATGGG
Organism: Chrysochloris asiatica; assembly: GCF_000296735.1. Lineage (NCBI taxonomy): Eukaryota > Metazoa > Chordata > Mammalia > Afrosoricida > Chrysochloridae > Chrysochloris > Chrysochloris asiatica. Next base: position 4,377,386 of record NW_006408606.1, on the reverse strand, counting down.
GTCTTCAGTGATTCTTCCTATTCTGGAATTCCAATAATTCTTAAGTTATTCCTCTTCATGTCGTTCCATAAAATCTTTGACTTTCTTCTGATTTTTTAATCCTTTTTTTCTGCTTGCTCTTCTGTCTTAGCAGTATTGAGAGATTTGTCTTCAAGATTGCTGGTTCTGGCTTCCATCTTTCAATTTTACACTTTTGTCCTTTCAGTGTATTGTCATTTTCTGATATTTTATTATTAATCATTTGGACTTTCTTTTTGCTGGTTTTAAGTTGTTTCTAATGGTGTTGATATCTGATTTGATTGTTCCTGTAGTGCTTTCCTGACTTCTTCCTTATTTTTGTCCACACCTCTGTGGAACATTTGGATGTACCTCAATATCATTCTCCTGAATTCATTCTCAGACAGTTCCAAAGCCTGCCCTCCTTCCCATGGGAAGTCTAGGTCTACCTGCTGCTCATTTATTTCAGTTACTCTCTCTGGTTTCTGCACATGTGCCAAAATCTTTGACCATCTCTTGGGCATCTTCAATAATTAGATGAATGTATGTTGATGTATTATTGCTTTCTGATTGCTTCCAGGTAGATGTGATAAGGAAATGTGCTTCCCTTTTCACTTGTCTTATTACTCAACTCAGAATAACTGTAACAGGTGTTGGCTGTCTATTGCAGCTGGTATTCCACCTGGATGGTGGACTGTTATAGGGTGTGATTGTAGCTTGGCTATATGACCACAATTACTGACTTTCCTTGGGTAATGTAGGGAGAGAAAGAGCCCCTACCCCCAAGGTAAAAGGGGAACAAAAAACCCCACAAAATAAAACCACAACAACAAAAATGAACCAGATTGGATACTACAGTCTATAATAATAATTTTTTTAAAAGTAGTAAAATATGAATATGACTTTAATGCTCCTCACTCAGCCAGCTGGAGCCATTCTGGGAGATCATTCTGTTTTAAGCAGTTCTTGTTGACTCCTCCCCTTTCTTAGATTCTGTGTGCTGTAGTTTTTGCTGAGCAGATCCATGCACATGTGTAGAACGTCTGGTGGGGTGAGGAGGAATCCATTTATTTGCTAAGGCACCTCCTGTAGTCACCAGAGTGGAGGTGTGCAGACAGTGGGAGACCAATGAACAGGAAAACATGCTCACACCTTTTTATCCAATGATTGACCAGACCTCTGTGGTGGGAGTGTTCCTCTGATCCTGTTCCTGTTCTGTCATGCCCAAGATGGCCACGTCAGCACCTGCTGGCAGCCACAGATAAAAAAAATACCACCTTTCTTTCTTCTGCTACAAATCCCACTAGCAGTAAGCTTTGTATCCTTCTAAATAACCCTTTATATGTTGTTGAGAGTTCTGGAAATTTTCTCTGAACCTGCTTCATCTGGTATTCTGTGTGTTATTATTGTCCCATATCATAGACTCTTGAGGTCTTTTCTATGTACGGTAATTTCCTTAATCTTCATATGCAATTCAGTTTTTGCAAGGATTATTGATCATGGATGAGTGGATAATGATTGTTTTGGAGTTATCATCTGTGTCAACAAAGATGTCAACAACATTATCATCATTCATTTGTGGCAACATCATCAACATTGGGAAGAATCATCTAATCGAATCTCATCTCATTTCATTATCACTGTAGTTTTGCCACAGTGTGTTAACACTTTTCAGCATGTACACTTCCAGTCTGCCTGGCACTAACTGTCCTCTGAGTCAGTACAAACAGGCATACAATCCTTGGGCAGTTGATGAGAAGCGTATATGTCTGTCTAGTCATGGACTCGTATGTGTCCTGTCTATCCTGTAATGGATGATACTACTTCCTCAAAATTTACGCTATTATTATGATTCACTTAATATGCATTTATGTTGCTATGAAAAAATTTTTTAGATTTACTGATTTTTGAGTCTCACCTGCAGTTCCCTTGGTAGGTTCAAACCAAATAATTTTTGGGGCCTTACACAGCTCATGGGTAAAATGTTCCCCAACCCTGATCTAAAGGCCAGGCACTTATAGTTAAAAAAGAGAGCTTTTTAAAATATAGGCACATAAATCAAATAAACTGCCACTTACATGTCAGTAGCAGAATTGAGGATTTTTCTGATGTATGTCTAAAGAAAGACTATTAATAGTGTCAATGAGTAAAGACTGCATTCATTCAAGAGTATCTATAGAGGAAGAACAGGAAGTGGCTCCTGCTAATTATAGCACAAAAACTACATTCAGGAGACAGAGTTTAAGTTCATAATATAATACTTAAAAAAATGATGGCTGGAAACTTGAGATTCAGGAGCAAAAATAGGGTATTATATGTGAAGGTTAATTCAAGAGTACAATGGAGATTTATTTTTTTCTAAATCTTGATTTTAAAAATGTCTGTAATCAGCAAGACTTGCAAGTCTGTTTTGTTACGAAAGCACTCCTCTGAGAGAAGCTTTTGTGTGTTAGCAATTCAGTATAAAATTTTGCATATAACCTTAGATTTTGTCTACCCTATTTCAGCAGTTCTTTTCCTCAAGCATAAGAGGGAAGTAGGTGATGTTCCCTACTGTGCACACCATGTAATCATTTTAATGCCATAATTAAGATAAATGTGGTTTCTGATTTTAAGATTCTATGCTTTTAGATCCAATATACAAAATGGACTTAATCGTAGAGATTTGGGTATCAGAAAAGATAGTCATTCTATAGAAGAAATATGTATTATTTTAGATTTATTACAAGTTATTATAGTCAGATATTAGCTCTCATTTCACTCTCTTGAGGGCCTCTAAAACTCCTAGGGTCATCACATTATTAAGGTCTGTTCTCAGGTTGCTTTATGCTTTATAATGGGTCTCAGATTTCTAGTGACACCTTACCCTCCACCCCAGATAAAAACTCTGTAGGCTCTTACTTCCTCATACTCACTTTACTTTCCAAGGTGATAAGAGAATTGAAACCTTTTAGATGTTCTTATAAGAGTTGATTGAGTTATAATTATTGTAATGAAACAAGGTGTATGATTTGTTGAATGTAAAACTGATGATCTGCCTTGTAAACTTTCATTCAATCCACAATAAAAAACTTAAAAAAAAAAAATGTTTAAAAACAAAACAAAAGCCAAAAAAATGTTTATGGAAAAATGGAAAAAAAAAGAGTTGATTGGGGAAATCCAAATGTTCATTGGATTTGAGAACACATGGCTCCTATAGCTTAAAAGCTCAAAAGTCAGAAATCATCAACTTGATCTAATTTTCTGGTTCTGCATCTTTAAAAACTGAATTTTAAAGAGGCTTAGTGGCTTACCCATGTATAATATCTGACTGTGCCAAAGTCTCTTGACTACTAGGAATTTGCCAATTCTACTGTTCATTGTTGATAAGTGCTGTCGAGTTGGTTTGATTCATAACAACCTTAGTGGGTTTTAATGCTGACTTATATTTAGCAGTCCAATCCTTATCCTACAGCCCCTACTAGAATTCCACTGTAACATAATCATTTTCTCTTTCATTTTGGATTAAGATACTATAAATGTAATATCAAAACTTTCTAGCCAAAATCAAGGATGAATATACTGGTTGTTATTGATGCTGTTAAATGCTGTTGAGTCAGGAGACCGTATATAGGGTTTCTGAGGAGCGACTGGAGAGGTTGGACCGCTGACCTTGCAGTTCAAATTGACCTTGCAGTCCAGTGCATTAATCCACAGTGCCACACCAGGGCTCCAATATACTGGAGGTGAAAGTGTTGGTTATGTATTGTGGAGTATGTTCCAACTCATAGCAACCCTGCATAGGATTTATGTGGCTATAAATATTTACAGAGCAGAAATACTCCTCATCTTTCTCCTACAGAACCACTGGTAGTTTCGAACTGCTGTCCTTGAGATAAGCAGTCTGACTTGTAACCACTAAGTTGCCAGAACACCTTCCAATATACTAATTGTTGTTCTTATTGTCAAGTGCTGTCAAATAGGTTCTGAACCATAGGGATCTTGTATAGGGTTTTCGAGAGGTGGCTGGTGAGCTTGAACCTCTGACCTTGCAGTTCAAATGACTTTGCAGTCCAACACATTAACCCACAGCGCCATGCCGTGACAAGTTCTTCTGAAAGAGAGATATAAGAAAGTGGAAATCATTCTGGATTGGGTGCCATGCTGAAGTAGGTGTAATTTGACCAATGGGCATCTGGGTGATTTTTATCTAGGAGTCAGTAGACTCTTAAGCAGGTCTAGAGTTGCCTTTGGTAAAGACACAGTGTATTCATTAATGTTGGTAAGAAGAGGGTTTGTCTTTGTCTTTATCTTGTTTTGTTGTTGTTAAGTGTCGTTGAGTTGTTTTGCTACTCCTAGCTACCCTGTAGAGAGTTTCCAAGGAGTAGCTGGTGGGTTTCAAACACTGACCATGTGGTTAGCATTCAGTACTTGTCCTACAATGCCAGCCCAGGACTTTTGTTTTAGTCATGATCAGTTCCATTAACATTTGCCTTTTTTCTGTCTTGTGATACACATTCATGAAGTACCTTCTTTGATCATCATTGAGATTGTTTATATGCTGTGATTATTTTTACTTTCAGTTGGAAACATCATGGCCGAGCTATCACTAGCCAGAACAATTTTGCGATTTCTAATTAACCACATATGTCAAATACCAAAAACGTCATAACATACACGAACTTGGAGGACATTGTTGTTGTTGTTGTTCAGTGTCATCGAGTCGGTCCCGACCTATAGAGAACTTATGCACAGCAGAATGAAACACTGCCCAATCCTGAGCCAACCTTACTAATGTTGCCAGGCTTGGGTCCATCGGTGGTGCCACTTGGCCAATCCATCTTGTTGGGGGGGGGTCTTCCTCTTTTGCTCTGACCCTCCACCTTACCAAACATGATGTCCTTCTCAAGTGACTGGTCCTTCCTGACAATATGTCCGAAGTATGATAGATGAAGTTTGTCCAGCTTGACCTCCAAGGAGCACTTGGGCTGCACTTCTTTCAAAATGGATCCATTTGTTCTTTTGGCAGCTCATGGCACTTTCAATATTCTCCTCCAACACCATAACTCAAAAGCATCAATTCTTCTACAGTCTTCCTCATTTACTGTCCAGCTTTTGCATGCATATGAGGTGATTAAAAATACCATGGCTTGGGTCAGGCACACCTTAGTCCTCAACTGATATCTTTGCTCTTCAACACTTTAAAAAGGTCTTGTTCAGCAGATTTGCCTAACGTAATACGTCTTTTGATTTCTTGACTGCTGCTTCCTTGAGTATTGATAGTTGATCCAAGAAGAATGAAGTCCTTGACAACCTCAATCTTTTCTCCATTGATAAGAATGTTGTTTATTGGTCCAGTGGTGAGGATTTTTGTTTTCTTGACATTGAGATGTAATCCATATAG
>NW_006408606.1:4353296-4369936 GCF_000296735.1 Chrysochloris asiatica | reverse complement strand
AACAAATCATTGGTTTTGCAGAATTCTATCACGCATTCTCCAGCATCATTTCTATCACCAAGGTCATGTTTTCCAACCACTGATCTTTTCTCTTTACTCCTAACCTTTGAATTCCAATCACCAGTAATGATCAACACATCTTGATTGCATGTTTGATCAATTTCAGATTGAAGAAGTTGATAGAATATTTCATCCTCAATGGCTTTACTGGTTGGTGCATAAATTTAAATAATAGTGGTATTTACTGGGCATTCATGTAGGCACATAGGTGTTATCCTATCACAGACAGCATTGTACCTCATGTCTGATCTAGATATTTCTTTTTGACAATGAATGCAACATCATTCCTCCTCAATTTGTCATAGTAAACCATGTGGTTTTTGGATTCAAAATGGCCAATACCAGTCCATTTCAGCTCACTAAGATATTGATGTTTACACATTCCATTTCATTTTTAACAGCTTCCAATTTTCCAAGATTCATACTTTGTACATTCCATATTCTGATTTTCAATGGATATTTACAACTGTTTCTCTTCGTTTTGAGTTGTGCCCCATCAGCAAATGAAGGTCCCACAGGTTTTTCTCCCACAAGTTTTACTCCATTTGCGTTATCACAGTCCACTCTACTTTAAGGAGGACATTATGTTGAGTGAAATTAGCTCACCACAAAAGGGCAAATATTGCATGAGACCACTATAGGAAAAATTTAAGAAAATATTTTCATGATAAAGATTTTCTTTGATGATTACCAGGTGTGGGAGGAAGGGAGAGTAATTCACTGGCTGGAGGGTAGAAGCATGCTAACTTGGGTGACAGGGAGGGCAATATGCAGGGAGAGGGAGGTTGGTTGGAGAATGATGATGACAGGTAAAGATACAGGGCAGGAAGGGCTAAAGGGGCTAGAGATAAATAGTGCTAAGTATACAACTTTGGAACAACAATGTTCTGAGGGAATAGGAAGAAAAGTAGGATTATACCCACAAATACATAAGGGTTTCAAATTGGATATATATACATGGGTATTTATCTTTGCTGCAAACATTGATATGAAAACGATGGAACATAAGAGGACAAAGTGATGAAACCTTTTTAGATATTATCGAACATCTAAAGAAAATTAGTTCAGGACCAAAATCTCAGCAGACATAGTGATCAATTGGCATAATATAGTCCACAAAGACAATGTTTAACATCCTACTTTGGTTAATAGTATCTGGAATATTAAAAGCTCATGAGCTACCATCTAAGGTCCAACTATGGTCTCTCCATATTCAGAATAGAGAAGAATGATAAGAATTGTAATGTTTGGAATCAATTAGTTGAATGAACTAATGGAACATGTAAACATCAATCTCCAGAAAATGGATTTAAAAGATAATGGAGGAAAAAACAAGATGGCAGATCTGGTGGAAGTACAGTGAGGAACTGTCAGCAACAACACAGAATACTGGACCAAGCAGGTTCAGAGGGTGATGCCAGAACTCTGAACCACATATAAAAGAATATTTAGAAAGTTAGAAGGCTTACAGCTAGGATAATTTGTAGTAGAGGCAAGAAATCCATTGCTTTCTAATTCAAGATTCTCAGCTGCTCCCAGAGCTCTCCCATCTTGAGAGACCAAACAGGGAAAGGATCAGAGAAGCCACAGACACCTGACAGAACTGCAGAGATAAAGGTGTGGATGTTCTTTATTTTTTTGTATTTGTTCATTGGTCTCTCGCTGTCTGTGCACCTCCATTCTGGTGACTAAAGGGGGTGCCTGAGTGAGTGGACACCCCACCCAAAACCCTGGAGGGTTGTACTATGCATGTGCACAGATCTCCATGAAATTTTTGTTTGTTTGTTTGTTTGAATTTAAGGTTTTTATTGTGGATTGACTGAAAGTTTACAGGGCATATCATCAATTTTACATTCAACAAATCATATACCTTATTTCATTATATTGATTATAATCCCCTCCATGCACCATCAGTTAACAGTATTTCTCTCTAACCACTTTTGCTTTTTTAAAAAACAAACAACAAATAAAACCCACTCAGGCATATATAATAATTTACATCAACAAAGGGCACATTCTGCAAGTTGGCTCCTGGCCACCAGCTCTCAGTCCTTCTCTTATTAGTCCATAAATCTAGAGTCCTCAGCCACTCTCCCTCTCTGTGCCCCCATCTCTGTCTCTATCGCTGGTGCTGCTGCTTCTCTGGATAAGGTCCCACATTCTGCTTGTGCGTTCCTTTCTTGATGGTCTGAGGATCCTCTATTTCTGGACTGTAAGATTAACCCCTCCCCTTTTTTTGTTACAAAACTTCTACCTTTACAATTGTAACAGTTGTGATTAGTCATGATAACAATTCTTCACCATTGAATCATACAAATCTTATCCCCATCCCTTTTCACCAGACCCATCTAGACAAGATGACAGCTATTCAGTGGGGACTCTTTCTTTCCCCCTATACTCTTAAACTAAACTCCATCTTGAAACAGAGTGAGCCAGTCACTTCGTGCCTTTATTGCCCCCTCATTTTAGGTAGCCAATGTCTAAGTTGCCCGTCCCTATCTACCCTGTGCACAGAGCAGAGAGCATTGATATTTGATGTATCTAAATACCTCTCTGTTGGTATTTGAGCAACTACCGCTCTGAGTATAGGTCAGGTTCATCATGAAGATATGTATTCTGTCACTGTAGCTGTTCTAGTCTGCTTGTTCTTTCCAGTGGGAATGTCTCACCTCATAAGGTTCTAGATGGGACTCAGGATTCCACCTAAGGTCCTATACTCTGTAAAGGCTTTGCATGAGGCCTATTTCACTGGGCAAGTTGTAGAACCCCTTTTAGGTATTCTAATCAGTTATAAGCTGAAGGTGGGCTTACAAGTTTTCTCTAATCATGTTTCCCAACATCCCTTTCTATCCCACTCAAGTGTCTATTTTACAATAGTAGGCAAGGGAACCTAATATTCATAAAGCAGTCAAGGATTTTACTCTTGCAGAGATGGGTGCCTGTCACCAAGAGATGATGGTCATTCCACTAAAGACAGCAAGTTCTCGTGATATAAGAGATCATGCACCACCACCAAGAGATTATACATATCGTGATTATGTTCATTTCAGTTCACGTGATGACTATCCATCCAGAGGCTATAGCGATAGAGACAGCTATGGTAGTGATTGTGACTATTCAGACCATCCAAGTGGAGGCTCCTACAGAGATTCCAATGAGAGCTATGGTAACTCATGTAGTGCTCCACCTACATGAGGGCCCCAGCCATCTTATGGTGGAAGTAGTCGTTATGATGATTACAGCAGCTCACGAGACGGATATGGTGGAAGTCATGTCAGTTACTTAAGCAGCCAAAGTGATCTCTACTCAAGTGGTCGTGATCGGGTTGGCAGACAAGAAAGAGTGCTTCCCCCTTCTATGAAGAGGGTGTACCCTACTTCACGTGATTCTTACAGCAGTTCAAGCAGCAGAGCACCAAGAGGTGGTGGCCGTGGAGGAAGCCAATCTGATAGAGGGGGAGGCAGAAGCAGACACTAAAAACAAACGAAACTTTGAATAAAATCCCTGTTCAAAGAAACAAACAAGAAGTGGAACATATTCTGTCATAACTACCCAAGGACTCCTAAAAGGAAAAATTGTGTTACTTTAAAAAAATTTTTTCTGTTAACTACTCCTGCATAATTTTTATGTTTCTTGTGAGGAAAAAATAAAGTAAAACCTGTTTAATTTAATTTGATTTTATGACATTGCTTTCAATAAGCCAATGTTAAATGTGTAAGACTTGACTTGTGTACTAGTGTTGTAATTCTCTTAAGTGTCCCTGAAGGCCACTTCCTATTTGATATTTCCCAGTAAATGAGGCAAGCAATACTAAGATCTTCCACAAACATCTAGCCATCTAAAATGGAGACATGAATGAATCATTCTGCCTATATAAACAAACTAGATATTAGAAGGGTGGTTGGGTTTGCTACTAATAGATTTCAGGGTGTCTTCAAACTAAAATCTCAATGTTCTCAGTGTGCAAAACCTGAGATAGATATTTAAGTAAGGAAAGTGTTATTCACCTAGTAAACCCAAAATAAAAGGATAATACTGGCCATATATTGTCTCTCTGACATTTCCTTGGGATTCTGCTAGAGCTTCTCCTTTCCCCCTCCCTTCATTAAGATCATTTAAGTGTGTGTTAAACAACTACAGGGTACTAAATAAAAAGTTTGGCCAAAACCAACCGTGACGCTGCAAAAGAAAAAAGGAAAAAGAATCCTCTATCCAGAAAAGCTGTCAATCAAATATGATGGTGTAATCAAGACATTCCAGGATAAACAGAAGCTAAGGTATTTTGCCAAAGCCAATGCTGCTACTATGAAAAACATCCTAAAGGTAGTTCTGTGGACTGAGAACAAACAAGAACAGATAACAAACAGAGAATGATGTACGTGGCAGCATCACACTGAACTCAGTCGACAAATGGAAGAGTCAAGAATAGAATAAAATTATAAGAACAGAGGATCTGGGAGGTCAGTCTATGATCAAAACAATTACAATGTGAAAGAAGAAAAACACAGAGGAACATAGATCCAGGTAGTGAGAAATTCAGGTAGATTATAGGGTAAAATAGACTGTCTTAAATAGAGGGAAGAGTTAATGGAATATAAGGTAACTGCAACAGTGGGGTTGGGGTGGGGGATTTAGTTTTGGTGTTGGGGATGGAAATACAAGAAGGGGGAGGAGGCAGAAGAGCAAGATGAATAGGGAACACTGAGACAGGTTTGCATGACCTAAGTGGGGCAGAAGTAAACAGTGAGGCATGCTCAATCTTGGAACAACAGGGCTCTGTGATACCAGGATCTAGGCATAGTTTGAAGAGGGAAAATAATACTAAAATACTTATGAATATTGTTTCCCCTTGCCTGGATGGCTAAGCTTCATCTGTCATACTTTGGGCATATTATCAGGAGGGAATAGTCACTGGAGAAGGATGTCATGCTGGGTAAGGTGGAGGGTCAGAGAAAAAGAGGAAGACCCCCAACGAGATGAATTGGCCAGGTGGCATCATTGATGGACTCAAGTGTGTCAGTGGTGGTGAGGTTGGTCCAGGATCGGACATTGATTCATTCTACTGTGCATGGGGTCACTATGAGTCCATTCCGACTCGATGGCACCTGACAACAACAACAACAACTGTTATAAAATAGACACTTGAGTGGGATAGAAAGGAATGTTGGGAAACATAATTACAGAAAACTTGTAAGCTCATCTTCAGCCTATAACTGTAATATCTAAAAGGGATTCTAGAATTTGCCCAGTGAAATTGGTCTCTTGCAAAGCCTTTGCATAGTATAGGACCTTAGGTGGAATCCTGAGTCCCATCCAGAACCTTCTGAGGTGGGACATTCCCACTACCAGGAACAAGCAGACCAGCCTGGAACAACTAGAGCAATAGAAGCTACATCTTCAAAGAAAGATCATCAGGAAAAAAACAAAACAAAATGACAGCATTATTGGCTACTACAAGATAAGCAAGCTGTTCACCAGGAAGCTATCAAGGCGGCAATCAAGTTCTTTCAAGACAAACTCCCCTCTAAGACTGCTGAAACTCAAAGGGAACACACGAACAGGCATGTAAGCTTGCTGGCAACCACACATTTGTCTACTGGTAAGTGAAAGAGGGGGAAACGCAGCAATGTAGAAATTGGCGAGTTCAACCACAGCCCACTGACTCCCATTGACCTGGAGATGAGAGAGAGAAGAGGAAGGTCTGGTTGCTCCAAAGTGTGGCGAGACCTGGGGACACTTGAGCCCATTGAGGCTAATGTTACTAAACCAGTAATCTCTTTACTCCGTTACTAGTCCTCTATGGTACTACATTTATTATGACTGTACCTCTCCTGTATTTCAATTCTACTGTATGCCAACATTGCAGATAAGACTAATCACTTATCACCAATAATAATAATAATGATAACCACATATGTAGACTCAGAAAACAGCATCTGGATCAATAGACATAAGTTGTAAGAAAGATTATTTCAGTTCAATACAGAAAACAGTTTGGCATTTAAGGTAAAAATGAACTTTCTCACAAAACTGGTGTTTTCTGCTGCTGGAATGACCTGTAAGTTAGGAATGGAAGAGTTTTAAAAACTTTAGATAATTGTCTAAAGATTTCTATTGTTAACTTTTACTTCAGTGGAAAAAGTAATTTAGATGTAAACATAGCAGAGAGATTAGTTAAAATATCAATTCATAATAATATTATTCAACACATGAGATGGTTCTAAAGGGGTTTCCACTTTCCTCTGTGCAATTTAATTTGAGAAACTTTACTGTCTTATCTGATTTTCTTTCCATATTTTAGTATGCCATGTTTTAATTTCCATTCACTTCATCTAAACTGACTTGTTCTGATTAATATTACATTTGGGGTCACCTTTATATGCAGTAAGAAAATTATAATATAATATATATTAATAGACTAACATTTATTGGTCTGTTTTTTTTTAAATTATAAATATATCTCATCTGCAGATCTGCAGTTCTTATGGAAGAAATGGTCAAATTAATGAGCAATGAATCTATAATTCTATTTTTTCCACTGTGTATGTAAACAGAAAGTTTTATTTTTTCTTTTTTGATGAATTTAGACAACATTTAGCTAAGGACAGAGTTGAAAAGGGATGGGAAGGTGGGTGGAATGGAAATAGGAACCACACAGAGGAAGCGAGATAACTTTTGTTCCATGGAGAGGTTTTCAGTCATTAAGATGAAACGAAGTGTATTTGTTGAAAGTAAAACTGATAACTTCTTCTGAAAATCTTCACTCAATTCACAACAAAAAGTTAAAAAAAAGAATGTTGTTCAGTGTTGTCACGTCAGTTCTGACTCATAGTGACCCTGTATAGGGTTATCCAGGAGAAGCTCATGGGTTTAAACCACTGACCTTGTGGTTAGCAGTGCAGTGCTTATCCTAATTCACCACAACAAGACCTCATAAAGATTATCACCTAGAAAAGCCTCTGTCTCCTGGGGTCACTATGAGTCAAAATCAATTCAAAACTAACACTAACACTAACACCTACAAAGAGACGTCAAAGAGCTGGTGGAAAAATTCCATGATCTTTTCATTCCCTTTGTGTGTGTGTGTGTGTGTGTGTGTGTGGTAACTGAGTGATAGTTTACATGGGAGAACATGGGTTTTACAGCATCATTTCATTTCCATGATTACAATCACCTCCGTGCATCATCATTCAACAGTATTTGCTTCCACTCCCTCTGTTTTTGTTTTTGTTTTGGGGTGGAGGGGAGGGGACACATTTTAAACAACCATAGGGCACATTCTATAAGCCTGCCTCCTGAATGCCAGCACCAAGTCCCTCTCTTTCCTTGAGTACAGAGTTCTCAGCTGCTCCCTCTCTCCATGTCCTCATCTCTGCCTCCACCTCTGGTGTTGCTGCTTCTCTGAATAGGGTCATGCATTCCACTTGTTCTCTTTTCCCTTGGTGGTCCTAGGCTCCTCAGTTTCTGGGCTGTAAGATTAAATACTCCCATGTTTTTGTTACAAAACTTCTAATTTTACAATGTGACAGTTGCTATTAGTCATGATAACAATTACTCACTATTGAATTATGAGAATCTTATCCGCATATTTTTTCACCACACCTGTCTATGTGAGATGAAAACTGTTCAGTGGGTATTCTACCTTCCCCCACATACGCTTAAACTAAACTCCCTCTTGAAAACTTGTAAGCCAGTCACTCTGTGCCTTTATTGCCCCCTCATTTAAGGTAGCCAATGTCTAAGTTGTCTGTCCCTATCTACCCTGTATACAGAGTTGGTATTTTGAGCTACTACATCCATGAGGAGCTCTGGTAGTGTAGTGGTTACAAATCGAGCAGTGAACCACAAGGTCAACAGTTTGAAACTACCAGCTGTTCCGCGGGAGAAAGATGAGACTTTCTGCTCCGTAAAGATTTACAGCCTCGGAAACCCTGTACAGGGTCACTATGAGTCGGAACCGACTCCACGGCACATAACAACAACAACAACACATCCATGAGTATAGGTCAAGTTCATCAAATTGTAGCAAGGTACACTCATTTCCTTTATCAAAGAAAAAAAATTTTTTTTTCTTTCCTCTAGTTGAGTTCTGATTATCAAGCCATCAAGGCTAGGTCAAATGGGTACTATCTGCCAGTTTGTGTGTTCTTGTGCATCTCTCCTCACTTCATATCAGCGGGATGCTTCACTCTCAGCTCTAGCCCTCTGTGGCTATGTCCTTGTTCATGGGCTCAGGAATCCCCAGATGTCACCACACTTCGGACCAACCAGCTCTTCCTCTTCTCTCTCTCATCTCCAAGTCAACGGGAGTCTAGGGAGCATGGATGAACTCATCCTTTTCTTCATTGCTGTCTTTCCCTCTCTTCCACTCTCCAGTAGACCAATGTGGTCACCAGCAAGCTTACATGCCTGCTCATGTGTTCCCTTTGAGTTTCAGTCTTGGAGAGTGTTTTGTCCTGAAGTAATTTGATTGCTTGCCTTGATGGTTTCCCAACAAACAATTTGCTTGTTCTTGTAGTAGACAGTCAGACTGTCATTTTTGTTTTGGGTTTTTCCTGTTGATCTTTCTTTGAAGACATATCTTCTGTTACTCTAGCTGTTCCAGGCTGGTCTGCTTGTCCTTTCTAGTGGGAATGTCCCATTTCAGAAGGTCTGGATGTGGCTCAGGATTCCACCTAAGGTCCTACACACTGTAAAGGCTCCAAAAGAAGCCTATTTCACTGGGCAAGTCTTAGAATCTCTTTTAGGTATCCCAATCAGTTATAGGCTAAAGATGGGCTTATAAGCTTTCTGTAATCATGTTTCCAGGTGTTCCTTTTTATCCCATTCAATTGTCTATTTTCAATAAGAGGCAAGGGAAAACAATATTCATAAGACATTAACCAATATTCCTTTTAACATTATTTCCCCTCTTTTACCCATTCAGACTATGCCTAATCCCTGTATCACAAAACCCTGTTGATCTAAGGTTGAGCATACATCACTATTTACCTCTGCCCCATTTAGCTCATGCAAACCTGACTCAGTGTTCCCCTATATACCTTGTTTTTCCACCCCCTTCTCCTTCTTGTGAATTGCCCTCCCCAACACTCGAACCCCCTACCCTGTGCTCTACTGACTGCTCACTGCATGCCCCAAACCACCCCCACCCCATCACCACTGGTAACCAAAAAATTTATTTTTTTTCATTTTAGTATGGGCATCTTTTCTTAAGCTTTTACAATAATGGTCTTAGTCAATATTTGTCATTTTGTGAATGACTAATTTCACTCAGAACAATGTCCTCAAGGTTCATCCATATTATGTGATGGCTTGTAGCTTCCTTGTTACTCTTCAAGGTAGCATAATATTTCATTGTTTGTATGTACCAAAGTTTTTTTATCCATTCTTCCATTGATGGGCACTTAGGCTGTCTCCATCTCTTACCTATTGTGAATAGTGCTGTTATGAACATTGATGTGTATATATTGACTTGTGTTATAGTTCATATTTCTTGTGGATATATACCAATTGGAGGAATTGCTGAATCATATGGTATTTTTATTTTCAACATTCTGAGGAAACACCATACTCTTTTCCAGAGTGGTTGGATCATTTTGCATTACCATAAGGAATGTAGGAGTGTCCCAGTCTCTCCACATCCTCGCCAGCACTTATTGTCCTCTGCTATTTTGAACTTTGCTGTTATTGATGGTGTGAGATGATACTTCATTGTTGTTTTGATTTGTATCTCTCTAATGGCTAATGATCATGAACATTTATTCATATGTTTGTTGGCTGCTTTAATCTTTTTCTTGGTGAAGTATCTGTTCATGCCTGTGTCCATTTTTTAATTGAGTTATTTGTCTTTTTCTTATATAAAGAAGTATAAAGGTCATCAATGAAACATTAGGGACAAATTTGTAGAGGTATTATAGTTTCGTATAGATTTTAGAAATTAGTTCCTTGTCTGATATGTAATTGCACGAGATTTTTTCCCCATTCTGTGGGCCCCTTTTTCACTCTTTTGGTGAAATCCTTTGATGCACATAAGTTTCTCGTTTTTAGAATGTCCCAATCATCTATATTGTCTTATTTTGTTTGTGTATTTTCACAATGTTTTGTAGTCTGTGTGTGCCCTGGATTGTTGTTATTGTTGTTAAGTACTGTGGAGTCGGTTCCGACTCATAGTGACCCTGCACAGAGTTTCCGAGGCTGTAAATCTTTACGGGAGCAGAAAGACTCATCTTTCTCCCGCGGAACTGCTAGTAGTTTCAAACAGCCGACCTTCAGATTAGCAGCCTGATTTGTAACCACTACACTACCACAGCTCCTTAAAATTGTCCCTATTTTTTCATTGATGACCTTTATACTTCTGGGATTCACATTTAGGTCTTTAATCCATGCTGAGTTGGTTATAGTATGTGGCATGAGGTAAAGGTCTTTTTAAAATCTTTTGCATATCGATTTCCAGTTCTGCCAGCACCATCTGTTGAAAAGACTGTATTTTTCCCTTTTCAATGTATTTTGGCCCTTTGTCAAAGATCAGTTAGCTGTAAGTAGATGGGTTAATTTCTGGATTCTTGATTCTGTTCCAGTGATCTATGTATCTTTCATTGCACTAGTACTGGGCTGTTTGGACCACAATAGCCATGTAGTAAATTTTGAAATCAGGGAGTTAGAAGCTTCCAACTTTGTTCTTATTCTTAAGCAGTGCTTTGCTTATCCTGGGTCTCTTTCCTTTCCATATAAAATTTCTAATAGTTTGTTTTCCATCTCTCTAAAGTGTGTTGTTGGAATCATGATTGGGATTTAGTTATATGTGTAGATTGCTTTGGGTAGTATTGACATTTTCGTAATGTTAATTCTTCCTATCTAGGAGCATGGTATGTTCTTCCATTTTTGTAAGTCTCTTTGGGTTTCTTGTAGTAGTGCTCTGTAGTTTTCTTTGTATAGCTCTTTTGTTTCTCTGGTTACATTTATTCCTAAATATTTCATTCTTTGTGTGACCATTGTAAATGGCATTGCCTTCCTAATTTCTTTTTCAGAGCTGTCATTATTAGTATAAAGGAATCCAACTGATTTTTTTTTTATGTTGATCTTGTACTCTGACACTTTGTTGAATCTTCCAATGAGTTCTAGTAGTTTTTTTTGCTGAATTATTGGAGTTTTCTATGTATAGGATCATATCATCTGCAAATAGAGTTTTACTTCCTCTTTGCCAATTTGCATGCCTTTAATTTTCCTATCTTGCCTTATAGCTCTGGGTAAGACTTCCAAAACAATATTGAATAGAAGTGGTGACATAGGGCATCTTTGTCTGGTTCTTGTTTGCAAAAGGAAGGCTTTCAGTTTCTTTCCATTAAGAGTGATGTTGGCTGTTGGTTTTGTGTATATGTTTTTAAATATGTTGAGGAGTTTCCCTTCAATTATTATTTTGTTGAGTGTTTTTATCTGGATGGTATGTTGGATTTTATTAAATGCCTTTTCTGCAGTAATTGATATGATCATATGGTTCTTTTCCTTTTAGTTATTTATATGCTGGATTACATTGATTGTTTTTCTAATGTTGAAACATCCTCGCATCCCTGATATGAATCCCACTTTGTCATGATATATATATATATATTTGATGTGTTGTTGAATTCTGTTGGCTAGGACTTTGTTCAGAACTTTTGCACCTTTGTTGATGAGGGTAATTGGTCTATAATTTTCTTTCTTAGTGATGTCCTTCCCTGGTTTTGGTATGAGGGTTATGCTTGCTTCATAGAATGCATTAGGAAGTTTTCCATCCTCTTCTATAATCTAGAATAATTTGAGTAGAATTGGTAACATCTCTTCCCTGATTGTTTGGCACAACTCACCAGTGAAGCCATCTGGACCTGGACTTTTTTTGGTTGGGAGTTTTTTGATGACCTGGTCAATTTCTTCCTTTGTTATAGATCATTTCAATTTTTTCTACTTCACTCTGAGTAAATTTAGGTAGGTCATGCTTTTCTAAATATGTATCCATCATCTCTAGATTTTCAAATTTATTGGAGCATAACTTTTCATAATATTGTGTTATTATCCTTTTTATTTCTATTGGTTCTGTTGTGACATCACCCATGCAGTTTCTTATGCATGTTATTTGTGTCATCTTCCTCTATTTTTTTTTTTTTTGTTGTTAGGTTTGCCAATGGTTTGTTGATTTTATTAACTCTTTCAAAGAACCAGCTTCTTAGCCTGTTGATTCTTTCTATAATTTTTCTCTTTACTATCTCATATTTCTTCTGTCATCTTTATTACTTCTTTTCTTCTGTTGACTGTAGGTGTACTTTGCTGGTCTATTTCTGGTTGTTGTAGATGTCATGCTACCCTGTGTACAGAGGGTATAGCATTAATACTTTATGTGAAGATTACTACTGTCTCTGTTGGTATTTAGAGTTACTACCTCCATGAGTATAGGTTAGGTTCACCAAATTGTAGCAATTTACCCTTGTTTCCTTTATTTAAAAAAAAAAAAAATGCATTTATTGAGATAAATTGTCCTCTCAGAACTGCTTTTGCTGTTTCCCAAAGATTTTGGTATGTTGTGCTTTTGTTCACATATGTTTCTCAGAAATCTGTAAACTCATGTTTTATTTCTTTTACTACCCAGTAGCTTTTCAGCAGAGTGTTATTCAGTTTCCATGTATTTGAGTTTATTTCCTTGGTCTTCCTATTGTTGATTTCTAATTTTATAGCATTGTGGTCTGAGAAAATGCTTCATTGGTTTTTGTTTGTTTGTTTGTTTTAATGGTTTGATTGTGAAACCTTAGTGAAAGGTTTACAGGGCAGATCATCAGTTTTACATTCAACAAATCATACACCTTGTTTCATTACAATGGTTATAATCTCTCCATGTACCATCAGTTAACAGTATTTCTCTCTATTCACTTATCATTGAACAAAAACCACAAAACAAAACACCACTCAGGGATATATAATAATTTATACCTCTAAAGGGCACATTATGCAAGTCAGCCTCCTGGTCACCAGCTCTTAGTCCCTCTCTTTCCATGAATTTAGAGTCCTCAGCTGCTCCCCCTCTCCATGATCCCATCTTGGCCTCGTTCTCTGATGTTGCTGCTTCTCTGAATAAGATCCCATATTCTGCTTGTGCTCTTCTCCCTTGTTGGTCCTAATGTGCCCCATTTCTGGACTGTAAGAGTCACCACTTCCTTGTTTTTGCTACAAAACTTCTACCTTCACAATTGTGACAGTCGCAATTGGTCATGATGACAATTACTCACTATTGAATCATACAAATCTTATCCCCATCTCTTTTTACTAGACCCAGCTAGACAAAATGAAAACTATTTAGTGGGGCCTATTCCAACCCTCCCAAATCTTAAACTATACTCCCTCTTGAAACCTTGTAAGCCAGTCAGTTTGTGCCTTTATCACCCCCTCATTTTAAGTAGTCAATGTCTACGTTGCCCATCCCTTGCTACCCTGTGTACAGAGGGTATAGCATTAATACTTTATGTGAAGATTACTACTGTCTCTGTTGGTATTTAGAGTTACTACCTCCATGAGTATAGGTTAGGTTCACCAAATTGTAGCAATTTACCCTTGTTTCCTTTATTTAAAAAAAAAAAAATGCTATCATCCTCTAGTTGAGTTCTGATTATTAAGCTCTCAAGGCTAGGTCAAATGGGTACTGTCTGCAAGTTTGGGTGTTCTTGTGCATCTCTCCTCACTTCATATCAGCTGGATACTTCATTCTCAGCTCTAGTCCTCTGTGGCTATAGGTTCAAGTGTCCCCAGGTCTCACCACACTTTGGAGCAACCAGACCTTCCTCTTCTCTCTCTCATCTCCAGGTCAACAGGAGTAAATGGGATATGGTTGAACTCAGTCCTTGTCTTCATTGCTGCCTTTCCCCCTCTTTCACTTACCAGTAGACAAATGTGTGGTTGCCAGCAAGCTTACATGCCTGTTTGTGTGTACCCTTTGAGTTTCAGCAGTCTTAGAGGGGAGTTTGTCTTGAAAGAACTTGATTGCTGCCTTGATAGCTTCCTGGTGAACAGCTTGCTTATCTTGTAGTAGCCAATAATGCTGTCATTTTTTTTTTTTTTTTTCCTGATGATTTTTCTTTGAAGATGTATCTTCTATTGCTCTAGTTGTTCCAGGCTGGTCTTCTTGTTCCTGGTAGTGGGAATGTCCCACCTCAGAAGGTTCTGGATGGGACTCAGGATTCCACCTAAGGTCCTATACTCTGCAAAGGCTTTGCAAGAGACCAATTTCACTGGGCAAGTTCTAGAATCCCTTTTAGATATTACAATCAGTTACAGGCTAAAGATGGGTTTACAAGTTTTCTGTAATTATGTTTCCCAACATTCCTTTCTATCCACTCAAGTGTCTATTTTACAATAGTAGGCAAGGGAAAACAATATTCATTAGACAGTCAGCATTTTAGTATTATTTCCCTTCTTCAAACTATGTCTAGATCCTTGTATCATAGAGCCTTGTTGTTCTAAGGTTGAGCATCCATCACTATTTACCTCTGTACCACTTAGGCCATGCAAACCTGTCTCCGTGTTCCCTATCTATCTTGTTCTTCCACCTCTTTCCCCTTTTTGTATTGCCACCCCCAACACCTGAACTAAACTCCTCATCCCAACCCCACTGTTATGATTACCTTATATTCCATTAACTCTTCCCACCATTTAAGACAGTCTATTTTATCCTGTAATCTACCTGACCTTCTCAGCACCTGGATCTCTGTTTCTCTGTGTTTTTCTTCTTTCTTATTACAATTGTTTTGATCATAGACTGACCGCCCAGATTTTCTGTTCTTATAATTTTATTCTGTTCTTGACTTTTCCATTTGTTGATTGAGTTCAATGTGATGATGTCATTCTCTGGTTGTTGTCTGTCCTTGTTGATTCTCAGTCCACAAAACTTCCTTTGGATGTTTTTCATAGTAGCAGGGTTGGCTTTGGCAAAATCCCTTAGCTTCTGTTTATCCTGGAATGTTTTGATTACACCATCATATATGATTGACAGCTTTGCTGGATAGAGGATTCTTGGTTGGAAGAGTTTTTCTTTTAGAGTTTTATATATGTCTCGCCATTGGTCTTCTTGCTTGCATAGTTTCTGTTGCAAGATCCAAGATTAATCTGATTTACTTGCCTTTGTATGGTACACTTCTCTTTTCCCTAGCTGCTTTCAGGATTCTGTTCTTATCTTTGATTTTGGAGAGCTTGATTATTGTATGTCTTGGTGATTGTCTTTTAGTGTCTATCCTTCCTGGGGTTCATAGAGCTTCTTGAATGCTTATCCTTTCTTAAACTTAAAAGCATAAATTAATTACCCCTTTTAAGTCCTTTCTATAAAGATATTTGTATTTCATATTTTCTTAAATTATAGTTGTTGATGTTATTGTTGTTATTAAGTGCCATTTTGGACTCATAACTACCTTATATAGGACTTGTGAGGTGTAGTTGGTTGGTTTGAACCACCAATCTTTGGTTAACAGTCCAATTCTTATGCTATGGCACCACACGAGGACACCAAACATTATCAGACTGTGCTAATTTTTCTGTTGTTAGTAAGAGCTGACAAGTCAGTTCTGACTCTTAGTGAA
Source organism: Chrysochloris asiatica (assembly GCF_000296735.1). Taxonomy (NCBI): domain Eukaryota; kingdom Metazoa; phylum Chordata; class Mammalia; order Afrosoricida; family Chrysochloridae; genus Chrysochloris; species Chrysochloris asiatica. The sequence goes on along the minus strand of NW_006408606.1, from coordinate 4,354,286 downwards.
TCTGTATAAAATTTCGGAGGAACAGCTGGTGGATTTGAATTGCTGATTTTCAGTTATCATTCCAGCACTTATTCTACAGCAGCACACCAGAACAACATATATATATATATATATATTCTTAAATATAACTAGGCAAAGTATCATTTCTATTTCTGCTCAACTGAAAATGCTTACAAGTGGATTATTTTTGAGTAACTACATAGGCTTACAGTGAATATGAGTTGACTTGATGGCATGTAATAAAAACAAACATCATAAATTATTGTTAGTATTTATTTTAATGACTATAAATAGCTATCAGTTTTTAATGTAAAAATTGCAACGACCTATGAATATGATCATATGGGATCCTTTTTTTGATACTGTAGGATGAACACAAGGTCAACAATGTAAACCCACCAGCTGTTCTTAGGAAGTCCTCTAAAGGGTCACTGATGGTGGGAACTGACTCGATGGCACTTAAAATCAACAACAACATGGATATGATGACAGCTAATTATTTGTTACATATTTTAAAAAATGGTCTATGCTTAGTCTGTTATTAGGTACTATCAAGTCAGTTTTGACTCATAGCGACCCTTTGCATAACAGAATGAAACAGTGCCCTATCCTGAGCCACCTTCATAATTGTTGTTATGCTTGAGCCCATTGTGACTACCTGAGACAATATAAAAGGCCATACTTAGATATCCATTCTTTCAATAATCATTTATTTATCATCAGAAGAAAGTGCTGCTGATCTACTTCCCCGCCCCCCCCCCCAAAAAAAACAAAAACAAAAACAAACAGTTACTGAAAACTCTATGGAGCACACATCTACTCTGTATTTCAGATTTCTCAGGGTAAATTCTTGTCATCCAGGGAAGCACATTCATTCTTATTGCTTCTTTCTTTGCCCTTCCCCGCCCCCCCCCCCACTCTGGGAACGGACCTGCCAGGTGGAGATGCTGTAGGGGGTAAAGCCCACTAACAGGTGGGACAGAAGGAGGC
>NW_006408606.1:4345829-4353196 GCF_000296735.1 Chrysochloris asiatica | reverse complement strand
AAAAAAAACAAAAACAAAAACAAACAGTTACTGAAAACTCTATGGAGCACACATCTACTCTGACATTCATGGGTCGACATGAGTAGGGATCAACTTGGCAACTGGTATGGTTTTAGCTTTTGCTGCCATTTATATTCTATTTTAAACAGTCTATTTCTATTTGGTTTTAATTGTAGTTTGATTTCTTTTATATCTAATTAATATATTTAGTGTCTTGAATGCTTGTAGTTTTCCCTTTCTGTAATACATCATGTAAAAGATAGATTGTTGTTGGTAAGTGCTGTCAAGTTGATGAGTTGATTCTGACTGATAACGACCCTGTATAGGGTTTCTGAGAAGCAGCTGGTAAGTTTGAACCACCGATCTTGCAGTTCAAACAGATTTTCAATCTGGCACATTAACTCACAGCTCCACTCCAGATAAGAGGATATATAGAGCCTATTGCCTAACTCAAAGGGACGCTGTTCTTATCACAGTCTACTTGCTGATGTCCCCTAATTCCTTTAAGAATGAAATAGATTCTGGTTCATGTCAAGTTGAGGAGAGAAAATTAACATAGATAGTGGAGCTGGATCCTTGAAAGAATATCTTGAAAGAAGGCTTGAAAGAATATCTAAAGAAATGTTTCTTAGCAGTTTCTAAAGAACACAACATGAAAATGTGGTAATAGGCATTTATTATTGTTTTTAGGTGCCATCAAGTCAGTTCTGACTCACAGTAACTCTATGAACAATAAACCACTACTCAATCCTGAGCCATCCTCACAATTATTATATGTTTGAGCCCATTGTTGCAGCCACTGTATCAATCCATCTTGTTGGGGTCTTCCTGTTTTTCCCTGATCCTCTATTTTACCAAGAACAAAATCCTTTTCCAGGGACTAGCACTTCTTAATAACATGTCCAAAATACATAAGATCAAGTCTCCACATCCTAGCTTCTAAGGGGCATACTGGATGTACTTCTTCAATGACAAATTCACCAGTTCTTCTGACAGTTCATAGTTTCAATATTCCTCACTTACACTGTAATTCATATGCATCAATTCTTCTATGATTTTCCTCATTTACTGTCTAGTTTTTACATGCATAAGATGATTGAAAATACTATGGTGCCCCTCAGTTCCCAAAGTGTTATCATTGCACTTTAACATTTTCACTAGTTATTTTACAGCATATTTATTTGCCCAGTGAAATACATTTGCTGCCTTGACTGTTGCTTCTGTGAGCATTAATTGCAGATACAAGCAAAATGAAATTCTTAATAACTTTAATTTTTTTCTCCATTTATCATGCTGTTGTTTATTGATTGAGTTGTGAGGGTTTATATTTTCTTTACATTGAGTGGTAATCCATACCAGAGGCTGTAACCTTTAATATTCATCAGTAAGTTCAAGTCTTCTTCACTTTCAGTAAGCAAGGTGTGTCATCTTTATATCGTAGCTTGTTAATATGACTTCCTCCAATCCTCATGTCACATTGTTCTTCATATAGTTCAGCTGATCTGATTATTTGTTTAACATTATTTGCTATTCACATTACTGCATCTTGGTTTATGAACAGATTCCTCATAAACACAATTAGGTGTTCTGGAATTCCCATTCTTGGCAATGTTTTTCATAATTTGCTATGATCCACATAATAAAATACATTTGCATAGTCAATAAAACACAAGTAAACATCTTTCTGGTATCCTTGGCATGAAGTCAAGATTCATTGACATCTGCACTTTTACTCCTAGCTACCCATCTTCTTTGGAATATAGCTTGAATTTCTGACAATTCTCTGTGGATGTACTGCTACAGTCATTTTTTAATTATCTTCAGTAAAATTTTACTTTTTCCATGTGATATTATTTGAGAATTTCCATCTTTTGTAGAATCACCTTTCTTTTGAATGGTACTAATATAGATCTCTTTTAGTCAATTGGCCTGGTAGCTGTTTTCCAAGTTTCATGGCATAGACTAGTATGTGATTTCAGTGCTGCTTCAGTTGGTTGAAACATTTCCATTGATATTCTGTCAGTTCCAGATGCCTTGTGTATCAGTGATTCCTTTTGTATGCTTGGACTTCTTCCTTTGATAGCATTGGTTCTTGATTATATGTTACATCCTGAAATGATTGAATATCAGTCAGTTCTATTTGGTGCAGTGACTCTGTATTTCTTCAATCTTCTTTTGATGATTCATTCATTATTGAATATTGTACTCACAGAATCCCTTGACATTGCAAGTCTTTTAAAAAGAAATCAATGAGAAGATGTGGGAATAACATGTTCCTGTTGTTGGGTGCCATAAAATTGGTTCTGACTCATACCAACCCTACACACAACAGAATGAAGTATTTTTTAGTCATGCACCATCATGTTTGAGTCCATTGCTGCAGCTACTGTGTCAATCCATTTAATTGAGGGTCTTCCTCTATTTTTGCTGACCCTACACTTCAGGAAATATGAGGTCCTTATCCTAGCAATATGTCCAAAGTATGAGAAATATTGTCTCACCATCTCGTTTCTAAAGAGCATTTTGACTGTACTTCCTCCAGGACAGATTTCTTTGTTCTTCTGGAAGTCCATGGTACTTTCAATATTCTTCACCAAGGCTATAATTCAAATGCATCACTTATTCTCTAGTCTCCCTTATAAATAGTCTGACTTTCATATTCATATGAGGTGATTGAAAAATATCATGGCTTGGGTCAAGCATTCCTTAGTCCTCAAAGTAACATCTTAGCTCTCTAACAATTTTAAAGATAACTTTTTTTTTTTTCCCAGAAGATTTGCCTAATAGGATACCATGTTTAATTTCTTGACTGCTAGTGCAACACCATTCCTTTTCAATTTGTCATTCCCAGCATAGTAAACCTTGTGGTCATCAGATTCAAAATGGCCAATATCAGTCAATTTAAGTTCACTAATGCCTAAGATATCAATGTTTATGCGTTCCATTTCATTTTTGACAACTTCCAATTTTCCCAGATTCATACTTCATACATTCCATGTTCTGATTTTCAATGGATGTTTACAGCTGTTTCTCTTCATGTTGAGTTGTGCCCCATTAGCAAATGACGGTCCCGCGGGTTTTTCTCCTACGGGCTTTACTCCATTCGCGTCATCACGGTCAAATCTACTTTGAGGAGGCCGTGTTCACCCAGTCACATTTTGAGTTCCTTCCAACCTGAGGGGCTTATTTTCTGGCACTATATCTGACAGTCTTTCTCTGCTATTCATAAGCTTTTCAGTGACCAAATTTTTGCAATTAGTTCGTCACTCCTCTTCCTAGTCTGTCTTCATCTAGAAGCACATCTGAAACCTGTCCACCATAAGTGACCTTGCTGATATTTAAAATATCAGTGGCAAAGCAGAATCACAGAATCACAGCAACTCATAAGTCACCACAGTATGACAAACTGACCGATGAGTATACCAAAAGGAAATGGTTAATGTTCAACCATTTCAAGAGGTAGCATATGATCAAGAGCCTATGATACTGAAAGAGGAAGTCCAAGGTGCATTGAAGGAATTGGCAAAGAACAAGGTGTCAGAAATTGATGAAATAAAAATGGAAATTTTTCAAGAAAGTGAGGCAGCACAGGAGGCACTAACTCTTCTCAGCCAAGAAATTTGGAGGACCCCTATCTGGCAGACTGATTGGAAGAGATCCATATTTGTGCCTATTCCAAATAGAAGTGACCCAAAGGAATGCGGAAAACATCAGATAATCTCTTTGATATCCCATGCAAGTAAAGTTTTGTTAACATAGTACAGAAATGGCTGCAAGCATACATTGACAGAGAACTTCCAAAGGTTCAAGGTGGATTCAGAATAGGCTGTGGAATGAAGGTTATAATTGCTGATGTCAGATGGATCTTGGATGAAAGCAGAGAATATCAGATTCACCTGTGCTTTATTGACTACGCTAAGACTTTTGATTGTGTGGATCATGACAAACTATGGACAACATTATGAAGTATGAATATTCAGGAGCACTTAATTGTTCTCATGAGGAATCTGTACATGGTCCAAGAGGCAGTTGTTCGAACAGAACATGGGAACACTGAATGGTTTAAAATTAAGAAAGGTGTGCGACAAGGTTGTATTCTTTCACCATACTTATTCAACCAGTATGCTGAGCAAATAATACGAGAAGCTTGGTTCTATGAAGAAAAACGTGGCATCAGGATTGGAGGAAGACTCATTAACAACCTGCAATATACAGATGATACAAGCTTGCTTGCTGAATGTGAAAAAAGACTTAAATTACTTACTGATGAAGATCAAAGAGCACAGCCTTTGGTATGGATTACATCTTAATGTAAAGAAAACAAAAATCCTCACCACTGGACCAATAAACAACATTCTTATCAATGGAGAAAAGGTTGAAGTTGTCAAGGACTTCATTCTTCTTGGATCAAGTATTAACCCTCATGGAAGCAGCAGTCAAGAAATCAAATGACATATTGCATTAGGCAAATCTGCTGAACAAGACCTTTTTAAAGTGTTGAAGAGCAAAGATATTAGCTTGAGGACTAAGGTCTGCCTGAACCAAGCCATGGTATTTTAATAACCTCATATGCATGTGAAAGCTGGACAGTGAATAAGGAAGACCGAAGAAGAATTGATATTTTTGAGTTATGCTGTTGGAGAAGAATATTGAAAGTGCCAAGGGCTGCCAAAATAACCAATAGATCCATTTTGGAAGAAGTGCAGCCAAGGTGCTCCTTGGAGGCCAAGATAGCCAAACTTTGACTCTCATACTTCGGACAGATAATCAGGAGGGACCAGTCCCTGGAGAAGGATATTGTGTTTGATAAGGTGGAGGGTCAGAGAAAAAGAGGAAAAGCCCCAATGGTATGGATTGGCCAGGTGGCAGCATCGATGGACTCAAGTGGGGCAACTGTAGTGAGGTTGGCCCAGAATCGGGCAGTGTTTCATTCTGCTGTATGTAAGGTTGCTATGAGTCAGTACTGACTTGATGGCACCTAACAAAAGCAACAAATTCCACGACTGTTGTTTATGGATTCAAGCAAAGTGAAGTTCTTGCCAACTTCAGTCTTTTATCCATTCATCATCATGCTATTTATTGATCTAGTTGTGAGGGTTTTTGTTTTGTTTACATTAAGGTGAAAGCCATATGTTTATCAGTACGTATTTCAAGTCATTTTAGCCTCCAGCAAGTAAGATAGTTTTATCTTTATATTGGGGTTATTAATGTGTCTTCTCCATTGCTGATGCCATGTTCGTCTTCATATAATTCAGTTTCTCAGATTATTTGTTCAACATATAGACTGAATACTTATGGTGAATGGTTTAACTCTTCTGCACACCTTTTCTGATATTGAACCACTCAGTATCATATTTGTTCTGTTCTAACAACTGCCTCTTCGTATATATACAGGTTTCTTATGAGTACAAATGAAGAATGGAGATACACAGATATTATTTTAGAAAGACTTGTTTAGATCACATGGATTTAGGTAACAAGAAGCTTTGTAGGATTTTGTTCTTTCTGTTAACTGCACTCAAGCTCATTTTGACTCATAGAGAACCTGTATAGGGTTTCTGAGGCTGAAAAACCCGTGGGAGTGGAAAGCGTCATCTTTCTCATGAAGAGTAGTTGATGAGCATAAACAATCAACTTTGTGGTTAGTAGTCCAATGTTTATTCTATAGAGCCACAGTTCTCCTCTTGTTGGCATAAGGGGAGAAATTATATGAGAATAAATTAAAACTTTCTAGAAATGAATGATATTTTAGAGCACAGAGTAAAAATATTGTTAATCAATAAACGAAGGAATTCAGGCTGTGGTGAACAAAGATTGAAGAAAAAAAAATTCAAAACTGTCTCTCACTCTGTCTACCCAACTCTTCTTTAGAATTTTCCTGAAAATTGTTTATTCTGATTTTTCCCTTTCAGATAACCATGTTTTCTTGTTGTTGCTACTACCGTTAGGTGCCAACAAGTTAGTTTCAACTCATAACAACCCTACGCACAACAGAAACAAACACTCCCTGGTCCTTCACCATCTTTACAATTGTTATGTTTGAGCCGATCGCTGGCACCACTCTGTCTAATCCTAGTTGTTGTTATGTGCCGTGGAGTCGGTTCCAACTCATAGCGACCCTGTATAGGGTTTCTGAGGCTGTGAATCTTTATGGGAGCAGAAAGCCTCATCTTTCTCCCATGGAACAGCTGGTAGTTTTGAACTGCTGACCTTGCGGTTCGCAGCCCAATTCGTAATTACTACGCTACCATAGCTTAGAAATGTTAAATTTTAATAGCATTATATTGTTGTAGCGTAGTAGTTATGAGTCAGGCTGCCAACCTCAAAATCAACAGTTCAAAACTACCAGCGGTTCCACGGGAGAAAGATGAGGCATTCTGTTCCTGTAAGATTTACAGTCTCAGAAACCCTATGCAGGGTCGCTATGAGTCGGAACCGACTCCATGGTACTTAACAACAACAATATGTTGTTGTTGTAGCTATTGTTAAGGGCCATTGAGTCAGTTTTGACTCATAGTGACCCTGTATATGGTTTCAGAGGAGCAATTGGTGGGTTTGAACTTCTGACCTTATGGTTAGCAATCCAGTGCTTATTTACAGTGCCACACCAGGGCATTAGCATTGCATGGTGTTCTGTAAATATTTCTTGTGTAAATGCCTTGGTTCCTCATAAAGATGTGCTGGACTGAAAAGTTGATTTGAACAAGGTCACAGGTTCAAGCTCACCAGTCTCTCCTCTGAAACCCTATGAGTTAGTTCTGACTCCACAGCACTTTACAACAATAACAATATTTCTTTCCATCCTTATGATATCTAGAATGATGTAAGTAGGCACTTCATAAGTTCTTGCTGTGTTTGAAACAGAAACTGGTTTTTAGAGTTTGAAGAATGTATTTGAGCAGTACTTGCTATATACAAGTTGTTGTTGTTGTTAGGTGTCTTCAAGTTGGTACCAACTCATAGTGACCCTCTGTACAACAGAAGAAAACACTGCACAGTCCTGGGCTACCCTCACAATTGTTGCCATGCTTGAGCCCATGCCACTTTGCCAATCCATCTCACTGGGGGTCTTCCTCTTTTTCTCTGACCTTCTACCTTACCAAACATGATATCCCTCTCCAGTGACTGGTGCCTCCTGACAATATGTCTGAAATATGAGAGACAAAATCTGGCTATTCTGGCCTCCAAGGAGCACTCTGGATGTACTTCTTTCAACAAAGATCTGTTTGCTCTTTTGGCAGCTCATGGTGCTGTCAATAATCTCCTCCAACACCGTAACTCAAATGCATCAATTCTTCTATGGTCTTCCTTATTCACTGTCCAGCTTTCGCATGCATATGAGGTTATTGAAAATACCATGGCTTGGG
>NW_006408606.1:4320209-4345694 GCF_000296735.1 Chrysochloris asiatica | reverse complement strand
TCCGTGGGAGAAAGATGAGGCTTTCTACTCCTGTAAAGATTTACACCCTCGGAAACCCTGTACAGGGTCGCTATGGGTCGGAACCAACTCGACGGCACTTAACAACAACAACAACAACATGTAGTAAATGCTTTTGCATGTTCTTTTAGTAGTTTTCTCAGTAATATACTAAATATTATGTCTCTTTAAAATCAGGATATAAGTTTATAGAAATAAGTCATATGTCATAAAATTTGGAGTGAACCCAAGGCAGCTTGAGTCTATGATCTGTTCAACAATGACACTATCAGTAGATTTAATTGTTTTCATGTTTTTGACTATTCATATTGTTTGACTATTATTGCACATCCTCATATGAATCTGGCTTAAACCTTTGTCAGTTCTGTCAGTGTATGTGTGCAGCTGTTTTTGAATTAACTTTAGCAAAATTTTACTTGTATTAAATATTAATGATATTGTCCCATTTTTTCCCCCTCACTTTGTTGGATTATCTCTCTTTGGAATGGGCACAAATATGGATCTCTTCTAGTCAGTTGGCCAAGTAGCTGTCTTCCAAATTTCTTCGGTATGGGTTGTACCTCAATGTAAAGAAAATTAAATTCTTCACCACTCGACCAATCATCAACATCCATATAAGTAGAGAAAAGATTGAAGTTGTCAAAGACTTCGTTTTTTGTGGATCAACCATCAACACTCAATGGAAACAGCAGTCAAGAAATCAAACATTGTATTGCATTAGGCAAATCTGCTGCGCAAGACCTCTTTAGAGTGTTGAAGAGCAAAGATGTCAGTTTGAGGACTAAGGTGTGCCTGATCCAAGTCATGGTATTTTCAATAACCTCATGCATGTGAAAGTTGGAAAGGAAGACCATCGATGAACTAATGCATTTGAGCTCTGGTGTTGGAAGAGAATATTAAAAGTACCATGGGATTCCAAAAAGAAAAACCAATCTGTGTTAAAAGAAGTACAACCAGAATGTTCCTTAGAAGCTAGGATGGTCAGACTTCGTCTTCCATACTTTGGACATACTGTCAGGAGAGACCAGTCCCTGGAGAAGCATATCATGATTGGTAAGATGGAGGTCAAAGAGAAAAAGGATGACCCTGACAAGATGGATTGGCACACAGGCAGCAACAATGGGTTCAAACGTAGCAACAATTGTAAGATTGACTCATGACTGGGTAGTGTTTTGTTCTGTTGTGCATAGGGTACTATGAACTGGTACCGATGCTATGAGTTGGTTCTAACAAGATAATAATATGACAATTACACAGTCAGACCATGAAAGACTTAAGGTCTTAGAAGATAAAGATAATGTAAAATAAAGCCATGCAGAAGTCACAAAATCTTTTCCTTTGCTTGAAACTTTTGCAAAACTACTTGAATGTAATTAAGGAGCTGTGGTAGCGTAGTGGTTTCGAATCAGGCTGCTAACCACAAGGTCATTAGTTGGCTACTACCGGATGTTTCACAGGAGAAAGATGAGGCTTTCTGCTCCCATAAAGATTTACAGACTTGGAAACCCACCACCACCTCCACTTGAATGCAATTAAGAGACTGGCATTTGTTATGTCCAACATGAGATTCAAGGCCTGACACTCCAAAAATATATGTTGAATTCTACCAATAAATGAAATATGATATCTAATCAAAAGTGGATAATTAAAGGTGATTTCTTCATCTACTCTAGAAATTATATTATCTGGAGTTTTACCATGTAAACTTGTTTGTTGTTGGTAGGTGCCATCAAGTCAGTACCTACTCAAAGTGACCCTATGCACAACAGAATGAAATTTAGCCACACAGGAGCTCTGGTAGCGTAGTGGTAACGACTCGGGCTGTGAACCGCAAGGTCAGCAGTTTCGAAACTACCAGCTGCTCCGCGGGAGAAAGATGAGGCTTTCTACTCCCGTAAAGATTTACACCCTCAGAAACCCTGTACAGGGTCGCTATGAGTCGGTTCCGACTCCACGGCACATAACAACAACAACAACAACAACAATCACAATATTAATTCATATAAGTTAGAGGTAATCTAGAAGGCTTTTCATTCTTTTTGTTTGAAACGGATATACCATTTTTTTTTTTCAGTAAAATCCCAGTGTTTAGCTTGTCTTCTGGAATATTGAAGATGCAAGTTTTGATAATGCAGGACAGTAATACAAATTGTTTTGGCAAAACTATCTAACAAGTTTATTGAGTGATGTACTTGAGTGACTGATCTGTAATTGATATAGTATTTTCAATTAAAAGTGTTGGAAGAACTCATTCCAAGCCCCTCTAAACTCCTATGAGAATGTAGAGTTCACAAGTTCTACACTCCATTTCTGATTGTAACTCAAAGTTTATAAATCACTGCTGGCATAATAATCATTTGCACATTAGTTCATTAATTTGTAAAATAAAAGTTGATGTACATCTACTATGTAAGGGTACTTTGAATCCTGAATTATTCAATTTAAAGATAAAAATGTAGAATATAAAAAGGCAGCTGAATAAACATAGATTATTATTATCACTGCTATTTTTAGAATTTAGTTGGACTTGAAAAAAATAAAAAGAAAGATGGTGTTTGTCTTGCTGTATAATATTAAAGAAATACCTTGTCTGTCTTGCTCTATAGTACTAAGTATTCTTTATCTTAAAAAAAGAGACAGTAAAAACAGGCAACTGGCATCAATGAGAAGAGAAAAATCCCTTCTATGCATTCCAGTGTCTCTTACTTCTTCTGCCAGCTCAACCATGTGTTCGTGTTACTCAAATTGGATGCAGGTGTGTCCCCATCTACACTCTTAGAACCACATAACAAATGGAGAAAATGGAGCACATCAACTAACTGTGCAGTTTTTGAGAAAGAAAAATGCTCAGCAGCGAAGCTTGCTTTATTTTCCTTATATGTGCATGCAGTCAGACTCCTCATGGAATTAAATCATAAGATCCTGCTACTAAGAACTATGGCACTGGGAGCCAAGAAATCTTAAATCCCTTATAGACATTCTATTAATGGCCTTTAAAAAATACATTCCATTTTTGCTTTTTGTTTTAATATCCACAAAGGCCAGTACCATTGCATTACTGTTTTGAAATAAAATCCATTTCTAACCACTATAATGAGCCAGTTTCACTAAAGTAAAATATTTTATATTATGAAAATATACAAACTATTGATATCTTTATATTTATAATATACTTCAGAACTATCTCCTTTTTTGAGTTAAGTGCATTGTATTATGATTATTGCAATACTCCAAAAAGACAATTTCGCGTAAAGAAACCCAAAGAGCTCTTCATGTTTTATTCTTATTCAAAATTCACTAGCTAAGCTTATAATTGCACCATTCACCTAACTCTTTGAGCAGATTGTTAATTTTTCATTCTGTTTTTCATATGGCACCAACATTTTGCTGCCATATGAAGAATGTCTCAGACGTTTTGAGTAAGGAGTTTTGAACAGTCATAATGAATTATTGGCATTTACATTTCTGAATGTGACTAAAATATTTTAGTGTAATTTGCTTTCCACTATATTTGCCTGTTTTTGTTTTTTCTTTTTATCAGAAGCTTTCTATTTGCATTTATTTTCACATACTTTGCATTTGGTATCCTATTTTAATATGTATGACAGATTTTTAGAACAGACCTGAAACTTGTTACTCAATTTACTAAATATTTAAAATAATATAACTATGTTTGCAGGTATATTATATAGCTGATGTCAAGAGTCATCTAGTAGGTTCTGACTCATAGTGACCTTGTACAGGGTTTCCAAGGAGCAGCTGAGAGGTTTTGAACCATTGACTTCTTGTTTGCAGTACAGTACTTATCCTACAGTGACATACCAGGTGTATAGATATCTTATTAGAAATGCTAAAGAGAGAAAGTAAGTTGAGGAGCTAATAAGGCATACAATTTTCTTTAAAAGACATGACATCTTTATGGAATAAAGTGTATCCCTCTAAGCTATGTGTTGAAGACCTAATCATTGGACCTATATATATACTTGACTTTGTCTTCCAGGTTTTGTGTCAACTTGACATGGCCAGGACTCCCAGTGGTTTAGCAGATAAGATGTAATATTTTCCCATCATGCAATCTGATATGATGTAAAAACCTCCACCATGATGTGATCTGATGTGATAAACCCTGATCTGATGTAATTATTCCATGTGTTGTAAATCTGCATCTCTATGATGTTAATAAGGTGAGATGCAAGCTATGGGGTTGAGTTGTATGTTGAATCAACTTCTCTTGAGATATAATAGGAGACAGACATGAGCAGAGAAAGAGAGACCTACTACCATTTATGTGGTGCTGTAGGATAAAGCACTGGACCTAAAGGTCAGTTTGAACCTCAAGATGGTGGTTCAAACCCACCAGCCACTCCTTGGAAACCCTATACGGGATCACTTTGAATCAGAACCGACTCCATGACACTTAGTAACAACAAACATTCAAAAGTAGTCTGCCTCCCCAGCTGGTCTCCTCCCTCCCTGCCTTCTTCAGATGGCGGCTGTTTATGCTGGACTTGTGGCCAGAGATGGGTAAGGATCACGTAGAACCTTGGCAACCTAAGACAGAGCCATTGCCATGCTGCAATGAGTTTCGATGACAGGTAAGACGGAGGAACTCACACTGACCGTCTAAGACAGGCAGCGTCCCCTAAACAAATAATAAATAAGGGGGAAACGGAGGTAGACCGTGCAGACCTGGCCAGGAGTTCAAGGCTCTGTGGGCCCAAGCGTTGCAGACCATCCAAACCATAGGCTCCGAGGATCCGACTTTAGCCACCTAGCAGGCATAGCAAACTGTCCCTCATCTGATTATTCAGTTATGCTTGTTAGTAATCGCATACATGAGCCCTGGATATCCACAGATAAATGTAAAAACCTTCCCTAAAAGCCGAGACTGTAAATTCCAAAAAGGCAAAGTTTCCCCCGCCTCCCCCAAAAAAGGAGAAAAGCCAAAGAGGATAGAGAGAAACACTGTTGACTGATGATGTATGGAGGGGATTGTAATCAATGTAATGAAACAAGTCATATGAATGGCTGAATGTGAAACTGATGATGTACCCTGTAAACTTTCACTCAATCCACAATAAAAACCTTAAAAAAAAATTAAAAAAAAGTAGTCTGCCTCTTCTTCTTTGAGAAAAGCTATTGGATAACATCAAGAACATCATACATGAAAAAAGCAAAAGATCACTAAAAATATAAGAAAGGAAAAAAAAAGACCAAAATGAACATCAGAAGAGACTTTAAAACTTGCTGTTCAGCCTATAGGTGCTAAAGCAATGTAATAAATGAGGATGTGGAATGAGGGGTATCATTACTCATATCAGATGGAGCTTGGCCAAAAACAGAGACTATCAGGAAGATGTTTACTTTATTGACTATGCAAAACCAACGGTGTAGGTTATGGCAGGATATAGATAGCATTTCAAAGAATGAAGATGATCTCTTAATTCAAGTCATACACTCATTGCTATATTTTGGCTTTTGTGGAGTTGTTTTAATTTTCATCAATTTAGGCCTGAACTTGCATATGATCAATTGATGGTCATTTCCACAATCTACCCTGGTCTTGTTTTGGCTGATGATATTGAGATTCTTCACCATCTCTTCCCTCAATTGTAGTCAATTTGATCCCAATTTATTCCAGCTGGTGAGGTCCAGGTGTATCATTACTTCTGATGTTGTTTAAAAATGATATTTGCAATGAAAAAGTCATTCTTCTGCCAAAATTCTATCTTACAAGCTCCAGTATAGTTATGTCACCAAGACCATATTTCCACTTATGAATCATTTCTTTGTTTTCACCTTTCACATTCCAAACACCAGAATTATCAGTGCATCTGGATTGCATTATTTGATCAATGTCAGTCTGAAGAAATTGGTAGAACTCTTTACTTTTATCATAATTCACTTTAGTGGATGGTATGTGAATTTGAATGATATTGGTATTAACTGGTCTTCCTTGTAGGTATATGGATATTAACCTAACACAGACAGCATTGTACTTCAAGATAAATAATCTCAAAGTGTTATTTTTGATGATGAATGTGATGCCATTCCTAGTCAGTCAGTTTTTCACTCCTAGCATAGTAAATCATATAAATTATCTGATTCAAAATGTTTAATACCAGTCCATTTCAACTCACTAAAGCCACCATTTGTCTGTCAGTTTGTCACTCTATGGTGGTTTGCCTGTTGCTATGATTCTGGACTCTATCTATGTCACTGATATTTTTAATGCTGGAAGGGTCACCCATGATTGACAGGTTACAGCTGAGTTTCCAGAGTAAGACAGACTTAGTAAAAAGAGAGGTAGACTATTTCTGAATGTTTGTTGTTGTTGTTGCTGTTGTTATGTGCCATCAAGTCATTTATGACTCATGGCAACCCTGTATAGGGTTTCCAAGGAAAGACTGGTGGGTGTAAACTGCCAACCTTGTGGTTAGTAATACAGTGCTGATTCCTCAACACCACACCAGAACCGTTAAAAATCTCATGAACAGGAGTGAAACACTGTCAGATAGTACCAGAGTATTGAATATTGATACATGATGAATAGCACCAGAATATTGTGTGATATAGTACCAAAAGATGAGCCCCTCAGGTTAGAAGGAACTCAAAATCCAACTGGGGAAGAGCTTCCTCCTCATAGTAGAGTTGACCATGATGATGTAAATGGAGTAAAGTTTTTGTAACAACCATTTGCTGATGGAGCATGACTCAAGATGAGAAGAAATAGCTACAAACACCCATTAGTAATCAAAATATAGAATGTACAAAGTATGAATCTAGGAAAATAGGAATTCATCAAAAATGAAATGGAACACATAAACATTGATATCCCTGGCAGTACTAAGCAAAACAGGACTGGTATTGGTCATTTTGAATCTGACAGTTACATAGTTTACTATGCTAGGAATGACATGTTGAAGAGGAATGGAATCAAATTCAACAGCAAAAGGAATATTTCATGATCTATCTTGAATTATAATATTGTGATACCATAATACCCATATGCCTATGAGGAACCCAGTTAATACGACTGTTACTCAAATTTACACACAGACCACTAAAGTCAGTGATAGTGGAATTGAAGAATTCTACCAAATTCTTCAGTCTGAAACTGATCAAACATGCAATCAAGATGTATTGATAATTACTGGTGATTAAAATGCAAAGGTTGGGGGATCAGTAGCTGGAAAACATGGCCTTAGTGAAAGATATGATGCTAGAGAACACATGATAGAACTTTGCAAGAGCAATGACTTGCTCATTGTAAATAACTTTTTTCTTATTATTCTTCCCTTGGCCTTATTTTGACGGATGATATGGAGATTTCCCACCATCTCTTCCCACAGATGTAGCCAATCTGATTCCTGTGTACTCTATCTGGTGAGGTCCATGCTCATGGTCTCCCCTTATGTTGTTGAAGAACGCTATTTGTCATAAATAAGTCATTGGTTTTACAAAACTCCATCATGTGATCTCCAACATCAACTAATGACCCCCACTCCTTGTTTCAATTTTTCTCATTCTAATCATCAGTAATTATCAATCCATTCTGACTGCATATTTGATCAGAAGTTGGTAGAATTCCTCAACTTCTTGAATACTAGTGATATTAACAAGTCTTCCTTGTAGGCATATGAAAATTATCCTATCACAGACAGCATTGATCTCCAATACAGATCTATGTTCTATACAGAGTTGTTATGAATTGGAACTGACTCAATGACACTCAACAACAGCAGCAACAACAACAACTCAGTGTGCTGGGAAAAGTAAGTCAAGAAGAAAATTTGGGATCCTAGGAATAAACAGTAAGAAGACTCACTGACAACCTGCAATATACAGATAATACAAACATGCTTGTGGAAATTGAAGAGAAATTAAAGTACTTACTGATGAAGATAAAAGACCACAGCTTTTGGTATAAGCCATGGCTTGGATCAGGCATACCTTAGTCCTCAATATAAATAAAACAAAAATCCTTACCACTGGACCAATAAATAATATTATGATAAATAGATAAAAGATTGAAGTTGTCTAAGACTTAATTTTGCTTGGATCCACCACCAACATGTATGGAAGCAGCAGTCAAGAAATCAAATGATGGATTGCATTAGGTAAATGTTGCACAAGAGCTTTTTAAAGTGTTCTTGAGCAAAGATGTCAATTTGAGGACTAAAGTGTTCCTGACCTAGTCATAATATTTTCAATAGCCTCATATACATGTGAAAATTGTGAAATGAATAAGGAAGACCAAAGAAGAACTGTTGCTTTGGAGTTATGGTGTTGGGGAAAAGTATTAAAGGTACCACGGATTGCCAGAAGAACAAACAAATCTGTGCTGGAACAAGTACAACCAGAATGCTACTGTGAAGCCAAGATGACCAGATTTCGCGTCTCATACTTTGGACCTATTATCAGAAGGGAGCAGTTCCTGGAGAAGGACATTATGCTTGATAAAGTGTAAGGTCAGCAAAAAAGGAGACACCTCAATGAGATGGATTGGCACAGTGTCAGCAGCAATGGGCTCAAGAATTGTGAGGATGGCACAGGAGTGGACAGTGTTTCATTCTGTTGTCCATAGAGTTGATATGGATTAGAACTTACTGGACAGTACAAAACAACAAAAACTTAGGATATTGAACTTTTTCCATTCCATTTCATTTTTCACAACTTTCAGTCTTCCTAGATTCACACTTCATGAATTCCACATTTTGGTTATTAATGGATGAATGCATCAGTTTCTTCTCATTTTGCATTGTGCCATGTGAGTAAATGTAGGTGCCAAAAGCTAAACTCCATCCATGTCATTAAGGTCAGCTCTACTTTGAGGAGGCATGTCTCCCTTCCCCAGTCATATTTTGAGTGGCTTCCAACCTGAGGGACTCATATTCTGGCATTATATTTGACAATATTCTACTGCCATTCATAAGATTTTGAATGGCTAATCAATCATAAGTCCACTTCTCCTTCTTCCTAGTCTGTGTTAGTCTGGAAGCCATTAATTTTGTGTTTTTATCGGTAATGCAAAGGGAAGTGGATCTTTTGTGGACTGAAATTTATTAATGTCTTTGCTCTTAATCTTGTAGTCCTGATTTGTTGTTGTTGTAATGTGTCGTCGAATTGGTTCCAACGATATCTCCTGTAGAGTAGTTTGCAGGTCTCAAACTGCCAACTTTGTGGTCATGCTGTTGTTGTTAGGTGCCATTGAGTTGGTACCGACCCATAGTGACATTTTGCAGAGCAGAATGAAACACTGTCTGATCCTAGGCCAACCTCAGGACTAAAGTGCTCCTGATGCAGTCAGAATATTTTCAATAGCCTCATATGCATGTGAAAGTTGTGTAATGAATAAGGAAAACCGTAGAAGAACTGATGCTTGAGTGCATTGATGCTGCCACTTGGCCAATTCATCGTGTTGGGGGTCTTCCTCTTTTCCTCTGACCCTCCACCTTACCAAACATGATATCCTCCTCCAGTGACTGGTCCCTCATGACAATATGTTCAAATTATGAGACAAAGTTTGGCCATCTGGGCCTCCAAGGAGTATTCTGGCTGCACTTCTTCCAAAATGGATCTATTGGTTCTTTTGGCAGCCCATGGCACTTTCAATATTCTCTTCCAACACCATAACTCAAAAGCATCAATTCTTCTATTATCTTCCTTATTTACTGTATAGCTTTCACATGCATATGAGATTATTGAAAATACCATGGCTTGGGTCAGGCATACCTTAGTCCTCAAGCTGATATCTTTGCATTTCAACACTTTAAAAGGTCTTGTGCAGCACATTTGCCTAAAGTGTTATGGCATTTGATTTCTTGACTGCTGCTTCCGTGAGTGTTGGTAGTTGATCCAAGAAGAATGAAGTCCTTGACAACTTCAATCTTTTCTCCATTGATAAGAATGTTGTTTATTGGTCCAGTGGAGAGGATTTTTGTGTTCTTTACATTGAGATGTAATCCATACTGAAGGCTGTGCTCTTTGATCCTCATAAGTAAATGTTTTAATTCCTCTTCACTTTCTGCAAGCAAGGTTGTATCATCTGCCTATCACAGGTTGTTACTGAGTCTTCCTTCAATCCCGAAGCCACCTTTTTCTTCATATAACACTGCATCTCGGATTATTTGCTCAGCATACAGGTTGAATAAGTATGGTGAAAGAATACAATCTTGTCACACACCTTTCTTAACTTTAAAACATTCAGTGTTCCCATGTTCTGTTCGAACAACTGCCACTTGGTCCATGTACAGATTCCTCATGAGCACAATTTAGTGTTCTGGAATACTTATACTTCACAATGTTGTCCATAGCTTGTCACGATCCACACAATTGAAATCCTTTGTGTAGTTAATAAACACAGGTAAACATATTTCTAGTAGACTCTGCTTTCATCCAAGATCCATCGGACATCAGCAATGATATCCCTCGTTCCATGGCCTCTTCTGAATCCGGCTTGAACCTCTGGAAGTTCTCTGTCAATGTATGATTGTAGCCATTTCTGTATTACCTTTAGCAAAACTTTACTCACATGAGATATCAAAGAGATTGTCCGATGATTTCTGCATTCCGTTGGGTTACCTCTCCTTGGAATGGGCACAAATATGGATCTCTTCCAATCAGTGGCCAAATAGTTGTCTTCCAAATTTCTTGGCAGAGATGAGTGAGTGCCTCCTGTGTCACCTCACTTTCTTGAAAGATTTCAATTTTTATTCCATCAATTCCTGGTGCCTTGTTTTTTGCCAATTCCTTCTAAGGTGCCAATGTACCTTACACTTCCTCCAGTATCATTGGCTCTTGATATATGCTACTTCTTGAAACAGTTGAACATTAACCATTTCCTTTTGGTATAGTGACTCTCTATATTCCTTCTGTTGATGCTTGCTGCATCATTCAATAATTTGCCCAGAGAATCTTTCAGTAACGAAAATTGAGGATTGATTTTTTTCTTCAGTTTTCCCAACTTGAGAAATGCTGAGCATGTTCTTCCTTTTTGGTTTTCTGACTCCAGATCTTTGCAGATTTCATTGTAATATTGGACTTTGTCTTCTTGAGCTGAACTTTGAAATTTTCTATTTAGCTCTTGGACCTCCTCATTTCTTCCACTTGCTTTAGAGTCTCTATGCTGGAGAGCAAGTTTCAGTGTCTCCTTTGACATCCCTTTTGACCTTTTCCTTTTTTCTTGTCTTCTCCATGACTTTTTGCTTTCTTCATGTATGATGTTCTTGATGTCATCCCACAACTCTTCTGGTCTTCAGTCTTTAGTGTTTAATGTATCTAATCTGTTCTGATGATCTCTAAAATTAGGTGGGATGTATTCTAGATCTTATTTTGGCTTTCATGGAGTTGTTCTCATTTTCTTCAATTTCAGTTTGAATTTGCATATGAGTAATTGATGGTGTGTTCCACAGTCTGCCCATGGCCTTGTTTTCACTGATGATATGGAGCTTTTCCATCTTCTCTTTCTGCAGATGTACTCAGTTTGATTTGTATGTATTCCATCTGGTGAGGTCCTCGTGTGTAGTCGTCTGTTATGCTGTCTAAAGAAGGTATTTGAAATGAACAAATCATTAGTTTTGCAGAATTCTATCATGCGTTCTCTAGCATCATTTCTATCACCAAGGCCATATTTTCCAACTACTGATCCTACCTCTTTGCTCCCAACCTTTGTATTCCAATCACCAGTAATGATCAATACATCTTGATTGCATGTTTGATCCATTTCAGATAGAAGAAGTTGATAGAATTCTTCTATTTCATCCTCACTGGCCTTAATGTTTGATGCATAAATTTGAATAGTAGAATATATATAAAAAATTTTATATATTCTAAGACTAAGGAGATCTCTAAGACATCTCAGATGGTGGATTGGGTAGATGTAAATAAGTAAACACATGCAACATATATTAAGTATGAAAATATATATTAAGTCTCATAGTAACATTATCCATAAATCCTACTGTTTCTATTCATGCTTGACCATCAAATGAAATAAAATTTGCTTCATATCAGAATCAATATTGTTAGTTGTTGTTAGTTGCTGTTTAGTTGACTCTTGTGATAACATTATATATAACAAAGGGATATGCTGCCCAATCCTTAACCACCTTCATAATCATTAGTATGTTTGAGCTAACATTGTAGCTGTTGTGTCAATCCATGTTATTGAGGGATTTCCTCATTTTTGGTTACTGTCTTATATGAAACATAATGCCCTTTTTTTATTAATTGGTCTTTCTTGATGACATGTCTGAAGTATGTAAGCTGAAGCCTTGCTATCCTTGCTCTTGGGGAACACTCTGGTGGTATTTCTTCTAAGATTGGTTTGTTTATTTCCCTGGAAGTCCATGGCAATATCAAATATTTTTCTCCAACATTACAATTTGAAGGCATCAATTCTTCTGTCACTTTTTCATTGTTTTGTTTTCACATCTATATTAGGTGATTGAAAAGTTGACAAAGAAGAAAAGTAAAGAAGGAGGGAGAAAAAATATGAAATAACAGCAAGGTAATGAAGAAATTATTTAGCAAGGGAACAGGCATTTTAATATTATGCATACAGAAGCTTACAGAGATTCATTTTTTGTATGAATGTTTATTTGGTATTTTGTTATTAATAGTAATTACATCTGCCAACAGATATTCATCAATTTCTATTATCATTAATTTTTTTTTTTTTACCATTTTACATAATTGTTCACTTTTATTCTTGTTTAAGTGCATCCTTTAAGCACATATTTAGTTGGAATTTGAATGTATGAAAATATCTTTAAAATTCTTTATTCTTATAAATAAGTAAAGGAATGCTATTAATGGATATTATATAATGACATATTAATTATTAAATAACATATTAAATTAGTAGTGGTGTGTGAAGTGCTGCTGAGTTGATTCTGAATCATAGTGACCCTGTGTAGGGTTTCTGATTCTGTAAATTTTTATGAGATCAGAAAGCTCATTTTTCTCCTGTGGAGCAGCTGGAGGTCTCAAACCTCTGACCTAGTAGTTCACAGTACAGTGTTTATCCATTATATTTAAATGATACATTTGTCGTGTCCTGTCCTGGTATGGCATGGTAGGATAAGCACTGGACTGCAAGGTGGGTTTGAACTGCAAAGTTGGTAGTTCCAATTTATCAGCCACTCCTCAGAAACACTATATAGGCCACTATGAGACTAGACCAATGGCATTTAACAACAACAACAGCAAGAATCATAATAAAGTTATAAATATATAATAAAATAATAAATATATTATTTAAATATATTATAAACATTTCTTTATTTCCCTTTTTTCTTTATTCTTGAGAGAGCGTGTAATGATTTATAAAGTTCTAGATAAATATATTTTCCCCCTTCTGTTTTGATAAATTTAGCTCACTGTTTTATCCATTGATATTCCAGTTCTGCTTTTTAATTTCTCTGGTTGGTGATGAGTTTTCTTTGTTTGTTTGTTTTTAACAAACTCATATTTTGTCTTTTTTTGCTTGTCTTCACCCAGCAGCTCCTAGAGCATGGCAGCACCGGGACTTTTGTCCTGGGATGATTTTGGAGACATCATAAATGTAGTTAACAAGTCAACTGGTGATTTGGCTTATTTCCTGGTGGAAGTGCTCTATTTGTCTTCTTTCACCTGGCTAGGCATGTCACTTGTTCTAAACAACAGCCCCATAGCAATTGTCTCTATCCTTTCATAAGAAGGAAATTGCACCCTGGCTTTAAGCAGCCAGTATGATTTCAGTGCCTACATCTGTGCAGCTTTTCAAGTTCACTTTACCCCAAGGCATCGAAACACCTGGTGCTTCTACCTGTTTTTCTTGAGCAACATACCACTCAGCCCATACTTATTAATTTGCATTTATATTTCTTTTCTGATCTGTATAGATAGTTATCATATTTTGATCATGTTCTTTTTATTTTTTTTTTTAACTTAGTCTCATTGAAACTATTTTCTAGCATTGTAAGATGTGGGGAAGAGATAAAAGGGGAATTTTTTTTTCTCAATTATTACATATAAGTATATACCTCTGAAGGAGCTCTGGTAGTGTAGTGATTACAAATCTGGCTGGTAACCTCAAGGTCAGCAGTTAGAAACTACCAGCTGTTCCACGGGAGAAAGATGAGGCTTTCTGCTCCCGTAAAGATTTGTAGCCTCAGAAAACCTGTGCAGGGTCACTATGAGTCAGAATGGACTCCATGGTACTTAACAACAAAATACACTCTGAATGGGCTGGAGATCCATTTCTATAGAGACATTCTCTTTTCTTCCTTCCATTTAAAATATCATCATGTGCATCATTTCATTTGTATACTTATTATTTAGACTAATATTTAATTCTTTTAATCATACAAATTTGTTGTGCTATTAGAGATTACATAACATTTTAAGAGGTAAAAATTGGGATCGTATATGTGTAAAAGATTTAAGAATCTCATACTTGTTCCACTTGTTTTTTGTTTTTGTTTTTAAAATGGATTGGTCAATGTTTGGGATTTGATTACAGCGGGAAATGCCATGCATTCACTCCAGCTAACCAGTTCACCTTTCTCCTTTCCTCTCAGCTGAATGGAATTGAGGGATTGTATAGGACCACCCCTGTTCCACTCTGCTGCCCCTTTTACAAACCTTTGAGCTTTGAGATTTTCACACTGTTTAATAAAAACTCCAACATCACATAGCAAAAATCAATTGTAGAATTAGTTGAAATGTAGAAATGTAACTTTTCTTTCTATCTTGAGTTTTCCCTGGATGATTAGAGCAAGTTATTCCTGATAAAATTCCTCTGATGACGACAGTGAGGGTGACAAGTGCATTTAATTAGCAGGTCTTTGAATTAGGCCCCTGAGTGTTTATAAATTCTTGAGTTTTCAAATTTCTTCATTGCCTATGCTGAAGGTTTAGCTAATATACCCCTATATCTCTATCCAGGATAAGATTATTGCTTACCAAACTCACTGATTATAAAGTAACTTTTCTCCTACATTTTTGATATTAAGATGCCTTACTAATCCCAAACCCACTGGCATTGATCAACTCCATCACAGAATGACACTAAATGCCTCATATGGTTTCTAAGACTGTAAACTTTATGGAAGCAGACTACCTCATCTATCTCTCATGGAGCTTCTGGTGATTTCAAATCATCTGCCTTTCAGTTAGCAGCCAAGTCTACCATGACAGAGCTTCTTTTACTATCAGTAACCCCAAACCCACTGACATCAAGCTGACTCTACTCATATCGATCCTATATCATGTTTGTTGTTTTTGTTGTTAAGTGCTGTTGAGTTGTTTCCTACTCATAGAGACCTTGTATAGGGTTTCCAAGGAGCAACTAGTGGGTTTGAACAGCTGACCTTGTGATACACAGTCCAGCACCACACCAGGAGTTTATAAATCTATACAGGAACAGATCAACCTCATCTTTCTTCTAGGGAGTGACTGATGGGTTTGAACCACCAAGCTTGCAGTTAGCAGCCCAATTCCTAACCCACAGCTACTTACTTTCTTATCAATGGTGCCTTAACATTATTGTGGACCAGAGGACAATTGTGTTGCAGTTGGCTACTGCTACAGAAATTTCTGTTCCTTTATTCTTCTTTAATACTACACTAATGTGTTAAAGAAGAAGTTCTGTTAGCGTAGTGGTTACGTAGTGAGCTGCGAACCTTAAGGTCAGAAGTTCGAAACTACCAGCTGTTCCGCAGGAGACGTATGAGGCTTTCTGCTCCCATAAAGATTTATAGCCTCGGAAACCCTCTACAGGGTCGCTATGAGTCGGAACTGACTCCATGGCACATCATCACCACCAATGTGTTAAGGAGTTCTGGTAGCATAGTGGTTACAAGTTAGGCTGCTAACCTCAAGGTCAGCCGTTCAAAACTACCAGCGGTTCTGCCAGAGAAAAATGAGGCTTTCTGCTTCTGTAAAGATTTATAGCCTCGGACTCCTTATACAGGTTTGCTATGGGTCTAAACCAACTTGACAGCACTTAACAACAACAATAACAATGTGTTGTTGCCAATTGTGAATCATAGTGTACAACAGAATGAAACAATGCAGAATGAAACAATGCCCAGTCCTGCATCATCCTTATAATAGTTGCTTTGTTTGATCCCACTGTCACAAACATTGTGTCAATGCATCGCATTAAGGACCTTCTTCATTTTCACTAACCTTCTGCTTTACGAGGCGTAAAGTCCTTCTCCAGAGATTAGTCCTAAAAGGAAGTCTTGTTATCCTCACTTCTAAGGAGCATGCTAACTGTACTTCTGAGAGAAATTTGCTCATTTTTCTAGCTTTCCAAGGTATAATCAATAATCTTCACCAACACCATAATTCAAAACCATCATTTTTTGGTTTTAATCTCCTTATTCATTGACCACCTTTCACACTCATATGAGGAATTGAAAACATCATGGCTTGAATCATGTTCAGTTTACTCCTGACATTTTTGCTTTTTTGCACTTTAAAAAGATCTTTTGCATCAGATTTGTTCTATGCAATACCTCATTTGATTTCTTTACTGCTACTTCTGTGGATGTTAATTATAGATTCAAGTGAAATTAAATCCTGACAACTTCAATATTTTCTCTGTTGATCATAGTTCAGTTGTAAAAAAAAAATGTTTATGTTGCTGTGTAAACTCTATTAAAGGCTGTTGTCTTTGATCTTCATCAGTCAGTGCTCCAACTCCTTTTTTGCTTTAGTAAGCAAGTTTGTGTCATCTACATATTGAAGGTAGTTAATGAGTTTTTCTCCAATCCTGATGCCACATTCTTCTTTATGTAAGGTAGTTTCTGAGATTATATGCTTAGCATTCAGACTGAATAAGGATGACAAAAGAATATAACTCGGATGCACAATTTTCCTGAGTTAATACCATGCAATATTTCCTTCTTCTGTTCCAAAGACTTGTTTTATGTACCAGTTCCACATGAGCACAATTAAGTGTTCTGGAATTCCCATTCTTTGAAGTGTCATCCATAATTTGTTATGATCTAGCAAGATGTCTTTGCATAGCTAATAAATCATAGGTAAACATCTTTCTGGTATTCTCTGCCAAGATCCATGTGATATCAGCAATGATATTCCTCATTTCATATCCTCATCTGAATCTGGCTTGAACTTCTGGCAGCTCTTTATCTATATATTGCTGCAAAGATTTTTTTGGCACATGGGGTCATCATGAGTTGGAATCAACTCTAAGACACTAACAACAACATTAACAACTGTGTTCAGGGAGTTGCTGGGTGGTGCAAACTAATAACAGACTTGGCTTCCTACTGAAAGGTCGAAGACACTGGTCTACCCAGAGCAGCTTATGGAAGGAAGTCCTAGTGTCAGGTAAAAAGGGCATGGAAGTGGCTTCTGACCCACTCCGACTTCACAAGGGGGAACCAGAAATTCTCAGGATACAGTTCTTAGGTCAGGGCAGATTCTTCTCAGTCATTCCTGAAGACAAGTCACTCTCTGGTACTTGGTCTATCAGCCATATGGTCACTTGGCCTCTCCTTCTCAGGCACGATTACAAAGCTCTTTTAAGGATTCTGATAAATGCCCCCATGGCACATACTCTTCTGTAAGTCTCAGCACTTGGAGGTGCTTGGCTCTAGTTTGATGGGTGGCAAACCTAGCTCCCCAGTTAAGTGCCTGGTGGTATCCTACTCCATAAGTGTCACTCAGTGGTTTGGAATGAGCACCAGGGAGCTCTGTCTAATGCTCTGCTCTTGGTTTTGCTGCTGCTGTTCCTCTGCCACTCTTCTGCATCTCATCTGGTGTCACAGCTCTCTGTTCCTGAATAGAAGCGGGTCAATGCATAGGGATCTCGGGGCCCAAAGGATGCACTTTACTGCTGGCTTGTCTTTCTTGATGGTAGTGAGATCCTCCTTCTGCTGCTGAGATGGTTCATTTTATACCCAACAGGATGGCAAAATTGACCAATCCTCAAGTAAGGAGCTCTGGTAGCGTAGTGATTACAAATCAGGCTGTGATCCACAAGGTCAGCAATTTGAAACTACCAGCTGTTCCACGGGAGAAAGATGAGGTGTTCTGCTCCTGTACAGCCTCGGAAACCCTGTACAGGGTCGCTATGAGTCGGAACCCACTCCACAGCAGCAGCAGCAGCAGCAGCAGCAGCAACAGCAGCAGGTTAGAGTTACAAGTTTTTATAATGACAATTAACCCTGTGAACAATCACTCACAACTGAATTATATAATCCTGTTAGCATCCTCCCCATCTTTTCTTACCCAGACTCATGAGGAAATGAGAAAACACACTCAATCTACATGATCCCACATAGTCATCTCGTGGGAGTTACAAAGGCTATGACTAGAAGAACCGTATTAAATAATTCACTGCATAGCACAATCTACTTTTGAAAAAACAACCATTGGAACCTTATGAAGCACAGTACTACTCTGACACAAATGAGCTCAGCATGAGCATGATTCAGAATTGACTCAATGAAAATTGATTACTATAGTCAGAACTATTTCTTTTTTAACATTTTCAGAAATTAGAGCTGAAATGTATTGTTAATAGTCTGCCTATCAAGATGTATTTGGCTTACTTTAGATAAACTTATAACATACTAACAGTATTGTGATGATGGAATAATATTAAGTAATAGAGACATTAACTAATATCATTAAGGACCTCTGGTGTGGTACTGTAGGATAAGCACCAGATTGTGAACCAAAAGGTCAGCATTCAAACCCACCAACCATTCCTTGGAAAACCTATATAAGGTTGCTACAAGTTGGGACCAACTTGATGGCACTTATCAAGGACAAGGATAGAAATATTGTTGTTGTTGTTGTTGTCAGGTGCCTTCGAGTTGGAACCGACTCATAGCGACCCCATGCACAGCAGAACGAAACAATGTCCGATCCTGGGCCAACCTCACTACCGCTGCCACACTTGAGTCCATCAAGGATGCCACCTGGCCAATCCATCTCGTTAGGGGTCTTCCTCTTTTTCTCTGACCCTCCACTTTACCCAGCATGACATCCTTCTCCAGCGACTGTTTCCTCCGGACAATATGTCCAAAGTAGGAGAGACGAAGCTTAGCCATCTTGGCCTCCAAGGAACACTCTGGTTGCACTTCTTCCAAAACAGATCTATTGGTTCTTTTGGAAGTCCATGGCACTTTTAGTAATCTCCTCCAACACCACAACTCAAAGGCATCAATTCTTATACGATCTTCCTTATTCACTGTCCAGAAATATTAAGGCAGGCTTATTATTTATTTTCTCTAGTGCTTACTTATAGACTATCTAAATTAATAATGTGTCAAGGGTATTAAACTATAAACTAAAATAATATATCTTATTTTATGGATGACAGACATTGTTTTAGTGACTGTATTTAAAGATATTATTTTTCATTTTTATTCTTGTCAATATTTGCTAAGCATGTTGTTGTTAGCTGCTATTGAGTTGATCCTGACTCATGTGCTAGCATAGAATTGCTCCATAAGGTTTTCTTGGTTGCAGTCTTGACTAGAAGAAGATCATCAAGGCTTTCTCCCACAGTGCTACTAGGTGAGTTTGAACTATGGACCTTTAGGTTAGCAGATGATCACAAAACACTTTTTACCCCATAGACTCCTTTCTAACATCATGGTTGTTGTTGCTGTTGTGTCAGTTTGACTCATAGCAACCCTGTATAGGGTTTCCAAGGAGTGTCTGGTGGGGTTGAACCACCAAACTTGTGGTTACCATTCCAGTGCTGATCCTACAGTGCCACACCAGGACTAATATCCTAGAAGATAAAGTATTTGATTTCTTTCTTTCCAGAGACAATGGTTAAAATAGAGATGCATATTTTACCTTGCTTTTAATGATGATGGTCTGTGGCATGATTTACTTTATATAATAAGGAGCTCTGGTAGCGTAGTGGTTACGAATCGGGCTGCGAACCTTAAGGTCAGCGGTTCGAAACTACCAGCCACTCCGCGGGAGAAAGATGAGGCTTTCTACTCCCGTAAGGATTTACACCCTCGGAAACCCTGTACAGGGTCGCTATGGGTCGGAACCGACTCGAAGGCACTTAACAACAACAACAATGCATCTTGAATAGACCATGAGAATTACATTTTTAAATACCAAAGGATCAGTTTGAGTACCTGTAGTCTTCTTTTTTGAAAATACATCACAGGAGTCAGACTACTTAAACCACAAGCTCAATTAAAAATACTATTTCCTGAAAATGGATGTCAAATTGTTTATTGACTTGTTTTCAACATTACCGTTTCCCCCCTCAGAGGATTTAAACACATCTAATAGTGAGTCATAAGAAATATGTCTAAAGTTGATTGCTACTATTATAATCCATGTGTAGAATACTTGCAAATTCATTACCTATTAACTTCAAAGAAAATTAGCACAAAAACCTTAAAATAAAATTCAGTTTTAGGTTGTTATAATTTATTTTTAGAATATGAGTTAATATAATAGAGTTCAATGAGCACATACTTTTTACTAGACTCTCTGCTACATATTTCAAGAGATTCCAAGTTGTATTAGACATGAATTAAACAGTCGAGATTTTTATAATCTAGAGAGGCAGTTAAACCAAGGACACATTTGTGCTTTGCAAGTAGTAATAAACTATGTGTACAAGAAAAAAGAAATGCATTCAGCTCTGATAATTTAGGAAGTTGTATTGAATCTGCTGATAACACTCAATGTACTCAAAGAGAAGGATAAGACTTCAGTAGAAAATTATAAGAGTAGAATGACAATTTCAGGTAGAGAAAGGTTTAAGGAAAGATATCTTGATGGGAAAGCACTGGAGAATGATGGGTCTTACTAATTTACTTGCAGAGTGAGATCTCTATTTTGTACTTGGTGGTAGCATTTAAATGAGTCATTTAAATACAATAAACAATGTCTTTTCCTAATGCATGCACAGAAAAGCACATATTGATGGCCAGATCCAGGATGTGTGAAGCTTAATTTAAAAGAAATTCTTGCTCTTGTTTATAAAATAAATACATGGGCAAAATTATATAGAAATATTAATAAAACATGCATGATTCTATGGAATAACTGAGCACTTAGAAGTAAGGAACTTGGCATTCAAACCCCAACTCTGATTTCAAACCCCAAATCTTTCACAAATTCAGTCTGTCATGAAGGGCCAAATCACCTCAACTTGTTTTCTATGATCAAATAAAAATGTATGCTAACTTACTAGTTATTTTGAAATGTATTACTTTAGAGGTTCCAAGGGACCATTCTGGTCCCTGAAACTTGCTAATTTAGGGAAGACTGCCTGAATAGTGCTAAGTGTTCCTTGGAACTCAGGATGGCCAGACTTCATCTCTAGTATTTCAGACATATTATCAGGAGGGACTAGTCCCCAGAGAAGTATATCATGTTTGGTAGAGTAGAGGGTCAGAGAAAAAGAGGAAGACTCCCAGTGAGATGTACTGATACCGTGGCAACAGCAACGGGGCAGGTGTAGCAATGCTTATGAGTTTGGCGCAGGACCGGGCAGTATTTTGTCTGTTATGCATAGGGTCGCTATGAGTCGGTACTGACTTGATGATACCTAACAACAACATGTCCTAATAGATATCTGTATTGTTGTTTTTGTTAAGTACTGTTGAGTCGGTTCAGACCCAAATATGGTTTCCAAGAAGCAGCTGGTGAGCTTGAACCACGGACCTTGCAGTTCAAGCGACTTTGCAGTCTGACGCATTAGCCTGCAGCACCACACCAGGACTCCTTATTAGCTTCTCAGTAATACAGATACCTGGAGTCCTGGTGTGGCACTGTGGACTAATGCATCAGACTACAAAGTCACTTGAACTAAAAGGTCGGTGGTTCAAGCTCACCAGCTGCTCCTTGGAAACCCTATACAGGGTCGCTATGGGTGGGAATCGACTCGATGGCACTTAACAACAACAATAAGTATCAGGATGAGGGAGGATCTCAGCAAGGGTCATTAGCTTTACTTGTCCAATACTATGGAGCTGACTCTGACTCATAGAAACCCTATAGGACTGTTCCCTAGAATTTTCAAGACTGTAAATCTTTATAGGAGCAGATTGTCTCTTTTTCTCCATGGAATGGCTGATGGGTTTGAACCACTATTGGTGTGGTTAGCAGCCCAATGTTTAACCCACTGTGTCACCAGATTAAATTGTCAAAACAGTAATTTGACACTGTAACTAACGCTATTTCTCGCTTTCTTTTTCCACAGTGAACTGTCCTGCTTTTTCACATGAAAGAACAATATCTGGACATTATATAAATTATTTGTCAAATCTAAAGGGATATGCAAACAATGATAATCCAAGTGTAAATCATTTGCTGCTGTGGTCTTTTCTTGGTGCTTTAAAACTATTTTAAGTAGAGCAATCATTATATGGAAAATCCTGTGTAATCAGGAAGCATTCATAATAACATAAAGCTTCTATTCAGGTTTTGCTAAAATAAATTTTAGAGATGGATGTAGTACTTGTATATACTCAAACCAGCTGAGCATTTTAGTTTTAGAAAAAAAACAACACTTTGTTTGGTATTCTGTCTTTTGATTAAGATTGTACATTTACTATTTACCTTTCCAAAAGAACCCTGATGGAATAGTGATTAAATGTTTGGTGGCTGACTGTAAGGTCAGCAGTTAGAGCATAGCAATGGCTTAGTGGGAGAAAAGACCTGCCAATCTGCTCTTGTAAACATGTTAGCCTAGGAAACCCTATAGGGTCACTATGAGGCAGAATTGAGTCAAAGGCACACAATAATAGCATACTTTTTCATCAAAGTCTACTGCAAGATATTTTATGCTATGCTACATTATTTTGCCATGTCATCGTTGGAGAGATAAAAGCAAGGCTTTTACTTCTCTAACCAGAGCCATAGTAGCTTAGTGTTTAAGAGCTCAGCTGCTAACTGTAAGGTCACCAGTTGGAACCCAGAAGCCACTCTGAGAGAAAAAAATGTGGCAGTCTGCTTTTGTAGAGATTTATAGACTTGTAAACCCTATGAGGCAACTCTGCTTTGTCTTTTTAGGTCACTGTGAGTTGAAATCAAGTTGACATCAATGGATTTATTTTGTTTTGTTTTGTTTTGTTTCATCTGACTGTAGCCTCTTCTTTAGCCCTATCTAAATTTCCCATGAAACATCATTTTGAATTTGTTGTTGCTGTTGTCATTAAGTGCTGTTGAGTCAGCTCTGACTCATAGTGACCCTGTATGGGGTTTCTGAAGAGCAGCTTGTGAGTTTTCAACCACCAACCTTGAGATTCAAACTGATCTTGTGGTCTAGCACTTATTCTACAGTGTCTTGGATATGGAAATCAATACTTCAATTTGGCGTGCCACAAATTGTTGGTTACATTCAGATTATATAGTGAATGACTTACTTCAAGTGAGTAGAAATTAATTAACTAGCTTCAGAATCCATGAGTTCTTATATCCAACCTAGTCAGCATCAGCAATATTTCATAGTGAATTGTTGTTGTGGTTAAGTGCTGTTGAATTAGAACTCATACTGACCCTAATTAGTTTTTCCAAGGAGTGGATGGTGGATTTGAACTGCCAGCCTATAGTTAGCAGTCCAGTGCTTATCCTACAGCACCATCCCAGGACTCTTTATAGTGGACTAGATACACATTTATTTTCCGAATAGCCAGTATGTTGATTCTTTTTTTTTTAAGTTTTTATTGTGACTTATGTGTTTTAGATGGGTGAACATTATCTTTACATTCATCCTATTGTGTTTTTTTCATTGCAATGATCACAATCCCCTGCATGCATCATGAAACAACCAAAGGGTACACCCCACATTCCTGCCCCCCGGCCGCCAGCACACAACACCTCTCCCTCCCTGAGTCCAGAGTCCCCAGCCACTCCTTCTGTCCACATCAACCTCTCTGTCTCCATCCCTACTGTTACTGCCTTTCCAGACATGGTCTCGCACTTTGCTTTTCACCCTTGATGATTCCAGGGATCTCCTCTCCTGCTCCCCTCCTTTTGTTACCAAGCACTTACATTTATTTTTCCAACACTCACTGACAGACTTGATAGCAATAATTCTCTATTGAACCACAGGAGTCCTTTCTCCCTCACCTTTTATCAACCCATCCAGACAGGTTGGAAACAATTCAGTGGAGGTTCTATCTTTCTCTGTACCCTCTGGAGTTACGTTTCCTATTGAAAGCTTATATGCCAGTCACTTCTTGCCTTTGTAGTCCCCCCATTTTGGGTAGCCAATGTCTAAGTTCCCCCTCCCTGTCGACCTTGTGTATCAATGGGGTGGGAATGATCCTCACTGTAGAGATTTGTCTACTCCTTTGTCATATGGCATCCACAAGCATAGGTCAAGATCATCCATTTATAGTGGGTTACTTCTCTTTTTGCTTTCCCCCCTCATCTTTCTTCCTTTTATTGGGTTCTGATCATCCAGCCATTGTCACCAGGTCAAATGGGTACTATCTACAAGTGTGGGTATTCTTGTGCATCCCCCTTCACTTTATATCAGCTAGTGTGTTGATTCTTGACAACTCTTTGTTTTGCTTTGTTTTTCAAGTGAAAGCAATATAATTGAAAATGTATTAAGTCTAATTATGAAATACATTCTTCTGGAAAAACTAGTGCTATTATATGATATAAATTATGAAACATATTAAAATTTATATTATGGAAGTGTGGATGATGAAATTATTTTGTTTACTTTGAACATGCTATCAGTAGGGAGTAGTCTTTAAAGAAAGACATTATGTTTGGTAACAGAGGATCAGAGAAAAAGAGGATGGCCCTCCTCAAGATGGACTTTCACAGTGATTGCAACAATGGACTCAAACTTATCAATTATTATGAGAATGGTACAGAACCAGGCAATGTTTCATTCTGTTATACCTGTTCATAGGATCATTTGGGATTAGAGCATACTTGACAACTCCTAATAACAATAAATTATGGAATATAATTTTACCTGAAAATTTTATTGGAAATATTAAGATCTCAAATAAATAGATGGAATTTTACCTATGCTATTAGTCCTGGTGTGGCACTGCAGGTTAGTGCAAATTCAGTTTGAACCACATGATCAGTGGTTCAAGCTCACCAGTCACTCCTTGGAAACCGTATATAGGATCTATATGCATCAGAAGTGACTTGACAGCACTTAACAACAACAAAACAACAATCCTCCTCTTGGAGTCCTGATGTGGCACTGTAGGATAAGCAAAGGATTGCAAGTTCAGTTTGAACCCTATACAGCATTGCTATGAGTTAGAACCAACTTGTTGGCACTTAACAACACATCAACAACATCTCCTTCTTAGTCATTGTAACTAATAGAAAATAGAGGTGTGGTGGTGGTTATGTGCCGTGGAATCCATTCTGAATCATAGTAACCCTGTACAGGGTTTCCGAGGCTGTAAATCTTTACGGGAGCAGAAAGCCTCATCTTTCTCCCGTGGAACAGCTGGTAGTTTCGAACTGCTGACC
>NW_006408606.1:4312369-4320109 GCF_000296735.1 Chrysochloris asiatica | reverse complement strand
AATTGGTTCCAACTCATAGAAACCATGTACAGGGTTTCCGAGGCTGTAAATCTTTACGGGAGCAGAAAGCCTCATCTTTCTCCCGTGGAACAGCTGGTAGTTTCGAACTGCTGACCCTGAGATAAGCAGCCCAATTTATAACCACTACACTACCAGAGTTCCTTAGAGGTGTACCAATGAAAAATAGTCTCTATGGCAAGTACTGAAATTGTGCGTCTGTAAATATATGATACTTAAACATTTAGAATAATGTGTACCTTGGCCAATTAATCCAACAATCAAAACTCTGCCTTGGAGCCAAATTATTCACTATTCTGGAAGAGATCATTGAAAAACAAAACAAATAGTCTCTTGCCGTTTTTTCCATCCCTCATCACCTTGGCCCTTCTCTGACCAAGAGTACTTTTTTCCTCCAGTGTGATGGACTGCAGGAGTGTGGTTGTAGCCCACCTGATGTTCTGCCCTAGAAAGATAAGGCTTTCTGCTACTGCAAAGATTTAAAGCCATGGAAACGCTATACAGGGTCACTATAAGTTGGAACCAACTAAACAGCACTTAATAACAGCAACATCAAATGTATGTAATTACCTATTACTCACACAGTGATATAAAAATGGAAGTTAAATGCTCTGGGATTGTTGTTAGATGCTGTTGAGTCAGTTCTGACTCAGAGCAACGCTATCATAACAGAACATACTGCTTGTAAAATCCAACGTTGAATCTGGTGCAACACTTAAGAAAATTTTGACATCTAATTTCATCCAAGATAGTAATTATAACTGAGTTTCTAAAAATGGAGCCCTGGTGCTGAAATATTGAAGTACTCAGTTGCTAACTGAAAGTTTGGCAGTGTGAATCTAGTCAGTCAGAGGCTCCTTGGGAGAAAATAACCAGTGATCTGTTCCCATAAAGATCGGTGATGGTGGTTGATAGTGTTTGTGTGTCGTCAATAGGGTGTGACTCGTAGAAACCCTGTATAGGTTTTCTGAGGTTGTAAATCTTTAAGTAGAAAGCCTCATTTTTCTCCCACTGAGAGGCTGGTGAACTGGAACTGCTGACGTGGCAATTAGCAGCCTAATGCTTAACCCACTACTCTACCAAGGCAGAAAGTTATAACCTACAAACCGATTGGCAGTTCTACTCTGTCACAATGGGTTGATATGAGTCAAAAATTGACTTGTCAACATATAACAATAATTATTATTAAGCAATTGCATCCTATTTCAAATAGAATGTGATTATGAATGAGTTAGCTTTAGTAGCTAGACATATAACTAGAATTGTTATTCTATATGTCAAGTCATTTCAAAGGATAGCTTTCCCTAGACACTATGAAACAAATAAAAAGTTTTTTTTTAAATAATTGCATAATATTTTAATAGTATTCAGTTTAACATTTTACTCATCTAACTATATATTCTTGAACCTAACTAAAAAAAATAAACCAAAGCAAACCCAATGAACAACAAGCATGTTTTTGTGTGTATGTGTAACTAATAGAGAAGGGAAAATGTTTCTTGTTCTGAGTCATTGAGCTTAAAGTACCTTTGTTTTCAGTTAATGTCAATAATGTACAGGTTATTGTTGTACATGTTGTGAATGAAATGAATAGTCCCAAGCACCACCAAGTAGACATAATTGTATACACCTAACTCTCCTAGCAGACAGACAACTAAGTGCTTCAATTGAGCTATAAAACATATTGTGAGTATATGAGGGAGAAAAATACAATTTTTTCCTAGGGAAAATTTGTTTTTTGAGATATAATCTGTTACAACTTTCAGTAAGGGTAAGAATGGAGTGTGTGAACATAGGGTCATCAAAAGTGAAGACTATAATTTGAATTGAGGGGCAAAACAAATAAACAAGTGAATATACTTTCTTTGTTTGAGACAAACAAAATAAATAAATTAAATATAATACATTACTTTCAAAAACCTAGCTTCCTAGGTGCTGAAGCAGCGTGTTTCGTTATTTTCTAATGAAAAGAATTTGCATGTGGTTGTGGAGAATGAGAGGAGGGAAATGAGTACATTGCATTTAAAACCCAATAATTTTCAGTAATTGCTGCAATTTTCTGCCTGCTTAGTTAATACCAAATGGAATCAGCATTACCTATCAGTACAATGGTGGATAATGTAGAGTGCCATAGTCTAATTATTATGGCTTAAATTCTTAGATAAAAAATGTGTTCAGGCAAATGTGCTCTTACTGTGCATAGCCTATCAAGTGGAAAAGAGCATAATTCTTAACAAGTTACACTACATGAATAAGTTCCAAGATCAGAATAACAAGTATGTTATTTGGCCAAGATAATTTTTCATGCAGTTTTCTTTCTTTCAGAGCTTTTACTTCCCCAATTTATAAGCAGTTGTCTGAGAATCAAATGATCATTTATTTATTATTAACATTATCAAAATTCTTATTATGTGCAGACATTCATAAATTGTCTTATAACTCTATAATACAACTTCCTGAAGAATGAATAAAGACTTTCATTAATGCTAGACATAGAAGACATGATTGCTATTCAGCTTTTCCTGAACTTTAGCCTTTTATAATACATTGCTTTCAATAGTTGTATAATACATCGCTTTCAATAGTTTATAATACATCGCTTTCAATATCAATAAACCTCAGTCTCCAAGCAGGAAGAAACATGTTTACTCCATTTTAACAAGCCTAAGAAAAACAACGCCTGGTGTGGCGCTGTGGTTAATGCTTAGACTGCAAGATCAGTTTAAACTGTAAGCTCGGCGGTTCAAGCTCTCCAGCTGCTCCTCAGAAACCTTATACAGGGTTGCTATGAGTTGGAACCAACTTGATGACCTTTAACAACAGCAACAGCAAAGAATAAATACCAGCATTCTACAATCATTATTTATCTTCTATACTGTTAAACATGGTGTTATTTATATTTCATCTGCTTATAATTAATGTTGCTAGGTATGGTAGAGTTGATTTTGACTCAAAATGAAAGTACGTTCAATAGCACAAAATACTGACTAGCCCAGTGCCAAAATCAGAATAGCTTCTGCTCATTGTTGCTCATTGCTACAGCCTCTGTGTCAATCCATCTCATTGAGAGTCTTCCTTGTTTTTTGCTAACCTGCTACTTTACCAAGTATAATGATCTTCTACAAGAACTGGTTCTTCTTGTTAAAATGCTCAAAAGAGGTAAGAGGAAGGTTTCTTGCTATACTTCTTTCAAGACATGTTTGGTCGTTCTTCTGGCAGCAGTTCATGATGTGTTTAATATTCTTCACTGTAGTGCATTGAATTACTTCATATGTATCTTCTACCTATAGTCTTTGTAACTACCAGCAAACATTTTTCCTGATGTGTCTGCTTAAGATAAGGTGGGGGGAGGTGTTGATGGATTGTATGATTCAGTTGTGAATGATTATTAACAGGGCTAATTGTGACTGGCCAATTTTGACATCCTGCTGGGTATAAAATATACCATCTTAGCTGTAGAATGGG
This sequence comes from Chrysochloris asiatica, assembly GCF_000296735.1. Lineage (NCBI taxonomy): Eukaryota > Metazoa > Chordata > Mammalia > Afrosoricida > Chrysochloridae > Chrysochloris > Chrysochloris asiatica. The sequence goes on along the minus strand of NW_006408606.1, from coordinate 4,316,626 downwards.
AGGATCTTACTATTATCAAAGAAGAAGGGCCAAGAGTGGAGTACGTCATCCAGACCCTGATGTCCCTAAGCAATGAACTTCATCAACCCTGAGATAGAAAGCTATAATACCACAGTAGTAGCAGAGAAACAAGGAGCTCCTGTAGCATAGTGGTTATGAATTGGGCTGCTAACTTCAGGGTCAGCAGTTCGAAACTACCAGCTGTTCCATGGGAGAAAGATGAGGCTTTCTACTCCTGTAAGATTTACAGCCACAGAAACCCTGTACAGGGTCGCTATGAATCAGAACTGACTTCACGGCACATAACAACAACAACAGCAGAGGAATGACAGAGGAATAGCAGCAGCAGAGGTAAAAACCAGAGGACAGACAGAACAGTTGGCTTTCTAGTCCACGGAGCAAGTGCCTTTGGGCAGGAGGATCATTTGCAGAGTTTGGTGCCTCCAGGCACTGAATTAGGGAACCAGGCTTTCTGAATCACAGAGCTAGATCAGTGTGCATTCAGATTGAAGGTTATAGCAGAGTAGATTGTCTTTGGGCCCTTAATCTTCAAAGTGACATCTTTGCCCAATGCAAAAATGCATTTGAATTCCTAACTTCTGTTTCCATATGTAATGAATGAGCATCCAAGTAAAATGAAATCTTTGATAGTTTCAAGCTTTTTATTGTTTAACATGATGTTGTATATAGGTCTGGTTGCAAGGAGTTTTGTTTTCTAAATGTTTAGATGTAATCTATATTGATGGTTGTAATCTCTGATCTTCTTCAGTTCTGGTAGCGTAGTGGTTACGAATTGGGCTGTGAACCACAAGGTCAGCAGTTTGAAACTACCAGCTGTTCCGTGGGAGAAAGAGGAGGCTTTCTGCTCCTGTAAAGATTTGCAGAAACCCTGTAAAGGGTCGCTATGAGTCGGAACCTACTCCACGGCACATAACAACAACAACATTCAGCAAGTAAGGTTGTATCATTTGCATATTGCAGGTTGTTAATGAGCCTTCCTCTACTCCTGATGTTGCATTCTTCTTCATATAGTCTAGCTTCTCAAATTATTGGCTCAGAATAAGGATGCACATCTCTCCTGCTTTTAAACTATTGAATGTACCTTTGTTCTGTTCAAATGGCAGCCTCTTGGTTCTGCAGGAGTACAATTAAAGTTCTAGAATTCCCACTCTTTGCAATGTTATCCATAAGTTGTTGTGATCCTCACAGTTGAATGAATTTGTATAGTCAATGAAATACAGATAAACACCTTTCTGGTATGCTCTGCTTCCAGCCTAGATCCGTGTAATATCAGCAATGATATTCCTCATTTCACCTCCTCTTCTGAATATAGATGGGATGTCTGGCAGTTCTCTGTCAATGTATTGTTGCAACTGTTTTTAGGATTACCTTAAATAATATTTTACTTCCTTGGGAAGTTAATAATTTTTGAAAAATTCCCCATTCTACAGAATCACCTTTCATGGATATAGGTCTATTCAGTTGGCTGGCCAGGTAGGTGTTTTCCAAATTTCTTGCAAAAATTAAGGAGCATTTCCAGTGTTGCATCAATTTGTTGAAACATTACATTTTCAGCACTCTGTCAATTCCTGGAATCGTGTTTTATGCCATTGCTTTCAATGCAGCTTGGCCTTCTTTCTTTAATAGAGCCAGTTCTAGATCATATGCTATCTCTTGAGATGGCTGAACATCACTTTAATTTCTCTATGCTTAATCGCAAGTTTCAGAATCTCTTCTGACATTCAATTTGATCTTTTCTTTATTTGCTGTTTGTTTGTTTGTTTGTTTTTTAATGATATTTTGCTTCCTTCATGTATGATGTTCTTGATGTCAACCCACAACTCCTCTGGTCTTTGGTCATTAGTGTTTTAATATGGTCTCTAAAGTTTTTTATGTGATCTCCAGCTTTGTTTCAATCAACAAGGCCATATTTTCACCCAATGAACTTCTTCTTTGTTTCCAGCTTTCATATACCAATAATGCTGGATTAATTTTAGGCTGAAGAAGCTTGTAGCATTCTTCAGTTTCATCAGTACTAGCTTTAGTGGTTGGTGTACAAATTTGAATAATAATGATTTTAACTGATCATTCTTGTAGGTGTACGGAGATAATCCTATCACAGATTGCATTGTACTTTATTTTAAAATGTTCTTTTTGATGATGAATACAAAGCCATTGCTCTTCAACTTGTCATCCAATTCAAAATGACCAAACCAGTTCATTTTAGATTACTAATGTGTAGGATATTGATCTTTATGAATTCCATTTCATTTTTTACTACTTCCAATTTTCTTACATTGATATTTCATACATTCCACATTCCAACTATTAATGGATGATTACAGCTGCTATTAATTTTGGTTTGTGCTACATCAGCAAGTGAAGGTCCTTCATCTATGCCATTAAGGTCAACTCTACTTTGAGGATGCAACACTTTCTGAGTCACATTTTCAGTGTTTTTCAACCTGAGAGACTTATTTTCAGGCACTATACCAGACAATGTCCTACTATTATTCAGAAGTGGTCTATTTCTCCTTCTTCCTTGTCTGCCTTAGTCTAGAAGCTCCACTGAAGCCAATTCATGATGGGTAACTTTGCTGGTATTCAAAATGCCAATGGTATGGCTTCCAGCATCACTGTAACACACTATATAAAAAATGGCATATTGGTGTTAGATATTTTGCTATAGCCATTAATAAATAAATGTATAGATGATTGCTAAGTGATGTTGTTGTTGTTAGGTGCCATCGAGTCGGTACCAACCCGAAGCGACGTTATGCACAGCAGAACAAAGTGATAGGGATGACTAATTATTAAAATGATTTCCAAAATAAACTGGGTGCTTTGATAAGAGCCTAGGCTGCTCATTATAAACTTTATATGACATGTGTATTTTTCAAGAGAGTTAGAGAAAGGGAAAATTCTCTACCACAAAGAGTATTCCAATAAACCTTACAATGAACACATGAGTTTACTGTCAAAGTCTTCACCAGGACATTTGTAATGTCAGCTGAAAATTTACTAAATTGTATTCTAACTGAAATGTGCGGAAAGATCCTCATCAAGAAATAAGAGTATGGTGGTGTATTTGAATATGTCATGTTTTTAAAAGCAGAAATATCATTGGACTTATTTGTCTTTTGAATTTCTATCTTAGTTTCCTTTATATGGAACAGAAACAACCAGTGTTCCCTTTATTTTGTAGTAGTGAGACAGAACAATTTTCCTGTGGCTGATTTGACCAAAGCATAATTTCTATGTGAATCAAGTCAGGGCAGTTTGTAAAGGGTAATCTTTCTTCTCTGATAAGAGAGGCTAAATGGAGGATAACTGTGCAGTTTTTCTCACTGCATTTATTATTTATCATCTTTTGGTGGCCCTTACTAAGGCTATGTAAGACAGGGTACAGCTTATTACTCACTTTCAGAGCTGCACCCTACACTACATCAAAGATTGTATAGATAAAATATCTGAAATTTTTTCTGTTCTGAAAGATATTGACTATATGAACAAAGTTACATATGTCTGTCCAGATTTTTACTGGATTATCTAATAAATAATGGCTATATGATTTCTTTTCTTTCTTTTTCTTTGTATCTGTCCTGTTTCTTTCATTGTTCATTGTTTCTTCCTTTCTCCCTTATTTTTTCTAAAGCACAACTTGGGAAGTGTATTATAAAAAAGCAAACCGAATTATCTCAAAAAAAATCACAGTTATGGATTGAAATATGCCCCTCCTAAACATATACTGTAAATGCTATCTCTAATACATAGAAAAGTAACACTGTTTGGGAATAGAATTTTATGTGTTAAGTTAATGCAACTATATTAACTGTATTAAGCCAATAGCTTTTGAGATATAACAGGAGCAGATAAGGCACAGAAGCCAACAAGCAAGAATGGGGAAAGGATAGAAGCCATATGAGATTTCCAAGGAATGTCAAGAAGCAGTGGTGTCAGTAGGGGTGGTCTGGAGTTGCAGAGGGAGGGGCTGACAAGGCGACCATGTTACTAGGGTTGATGATGTCACCCTAGTTACCTAGTGTGGTAACTCATCACTTCCTCTACCCTTCACACTGTACAGTAACTCATCACAACCACTCCTGTCCCTCCATCATCCAGTGCAGCAACTCATCACTGCTCCCTTCCACTATTACCCTTCAGCCAGAATGGAGGAGGGCTGGCTGCGACACCCACCATTGACTGGAGACAAACATATCCACCTTAGCCAAAGGGAGAGGGGATGATCCCCATATG
>NW_006408606.1:4308641-4311309 GCF_000296735.1 Chrysochloris asiatica | reverse complement strand
CCCCCTGCCCCGGCTGTCAGCACACAGCCCCTCTCCCTCCCTGAGTCCCTTTCAAAGAAGCAGCTTCTTCTCCTGTCCAGCACTCCATCTGTCCAAGTTATCATCTCTGTCACCATGCCTGGCATCACTGCCTTTCTGGGTAGGGTCCCGCTTTCTGCTTTTCTCACTTCATGGTCTCAGGGACCTCCGCTCCTGGGCTGAAAAATCAGTCACTCCCCTCCTTTTGTCAAAAAACATCTACCTTTACATTTCCAACTCTCACAGTCAGTCCTGATAGCAATTATTCACTATTGTACCACAAGAGTCTTATTCCCATTTCCTTTCGCCAGCCCAGTCCCAACAGATTGGAAATCATTCAGTGGAGGTTCTACCTACCCCTGCCCGGTCTGGAACTAGGCTCCCTCTTGAAAGCTTGTAAGCCAATCACTTCTTGCCTTTATAGCCCCTCCCCATTTTGGGTAACCAATGTTTAAGTACTCCATTCCTGTCAACCCTGTGTACCGAGGGGCTGGGAATGATCCTTGCTGTAAATCCCTGTTTTGAGCTGCTACATCCATATGTACCGACTTGATGGCACCTAACAACAACAACAACAACATCCATATGTATAAGTAAAGTTCATCAAATTGTCGTGAGTTACTATTTTTTTTTTCTTTTCTTTTCTTCTTCCCTCTTCTTTCTTCTTCTAGTAGAGTTCTGATTATCGAGGCATCGAAGCCAGGTCAAGTGGGTACTATCTGCAAGTATGGGTGTTCTTGAGCAACTCCTGTCACTTCATATAAGTGGGTACTATCTGCAAGTATGGGTGTTCTTGTGCATCTCCCATCACTTCATATCAGTTGGACACTTCATTCTCCACTCTAATCCTCTGTGGCCATGTCACTGTCTCTGGGCCCAGGAGTCCCGGGTCTCGCTGCAACTGCTGGCCATCCAGTTCTCCTCCCAGGTTCACAGGAGTCTATTGAATGTGGTCGGACTTAGATCTCAACTCATTGCTGTTTTTCCCCCTCTTCCCCTTATCAGTGACCAATGTGGTCACCAGCCAGACCACATTGCTCATGTATTCCCCTTGAGTCTTACTTGTGGAAGGGAGTTTGCTCTGAGGGGACCCAACCACTTGCCTTGATGGCTCCTGGGTGAACAGCTTACTTGTTCTTGTAGTAATCAATCATATTGCTGTTATTGTTTCGGATTTTTCCAGTCGGGCTTTCTTCATGAAGTATCTTCTGTTCTTCTGCCCACTCCAGGCTGGTCTACTCATCCTTTCCAGGGAAATTTCCTACCTCAGATAATTCTTAATGGGATTCTGGTTTCCACCTATGGTCTTATGCAGTCCACAAGCTCTGCAGGAGATCTCTTTCACTGGGTAATTTCCAGCCCCCTTTAAGGAATTCCAATCAGTTATAGGCTCAAGATGGCTTACAAGCTTTCCATTGTTATGTTTCTGGCTATTCCTTCCCTCCCACTCCCAAGAGTCTATTTCACAATGGTATGCCAGGGAAACCAAGATTCAAAAGACAGCCAAGCATCTTAACATTACTCACTTTTACTCCTTCAAACCATGCCTCAATCCCTGTATCTCAAAGCTGTGTTATGTGTTATGGCTACATTTTTTGTGGGTATATACCAAGTAGAGGAATTGCTGGATCATGTTTTTGTTGTTTTATGTGCCGTGGAGTCGGTTCTGACTCATAGTGACCCTGCACAGGGTTTCCAAGGCTGTTAATCTTTACAGGAGCAGAATGCCTCATCTTTCTTCCATGGAGCAGCTGGTAGTTTTGAACTGCTGACCTTGCGGTTTGCAGCCCGATTCATAGCCACTACGCTACCATAGGGCATTTCTATTTCCAACCTTCTAAGGAAGCACCATATTGCTTTCCAGAATGGTTTGGACCATTTTGCAATCCCACCAACATCTATTGTTCTCTACTTTTTTGATCTTTGCTATTATTGTTGGCGTGAGATGATATCTCATTGTTGTTTTGATTTACATCTGTCTAATAGCTAGTGATCATGAACATTTCTTCATATGTTTGTTGGCTGCCTGGATCTTCTCCTTGGTGAAGTGTCTGTTCATGTCCTGTGCACATTTTTAAATTGGGTTATTTGTCTTTTTCTTGTAGAACTGTTGTAGTTTCCTGTATATTTTAGAAATGAGTCCCCTATCTGTTGTATTGTTGCAAATGATTTTTTTTTCCATTCTGTGAGTTCCCTTTTTACTCTTTTGGTGAAGTCTTTTGATGTACATAAGATTTTAATTTTTAGGATGTCCCCATTATCTATTATGTCTACTTTTGTTTGTGTAATTTTCAAAATGTTTGGTAATCTATGTATGCCCTGAATTAGAGCCCTCACATTTGTTCCTATTTTTTCATTTAAGACCTTCATAATTTTGGGATTCACATTTAGATCTTTAATCCAGGCTGAGTTGGTATTTATATAGGGCACGAGGTAAAGGTCTTGTTTCAATCTTTTGCATATCGCTTTCTAGTTCTGCCAGCACCATCTGTAAAGAAACTATCTCCTCCTCATGCAATATAACTAGGCACTTTGTTGAAAATCGGTTGGCTGTATGTGGGATGAATTAATTTCTGGGTTCTCGATTCTGTTCCATTGATCAATGTATCCTTCACTGTACCACTACCACGCTGTTTTGACTACTGTAGCC
>NW_006408606.1:4307392-4308245 GCF_000296735.1 Chrysochloris asiatica | reverse complement strand
CTATAGAGGAACCCAACTGATTTTTGTATTTTGATCTTATACACTGCCACTTTGCTGAATCTTCCAATGAGGTCTAGTAGCTTTTTTACTGAGTCTTTGGGGGTTTCTATATATAGGCTATATCATCACAAATAGAGAGTTTATTTCCTATTTCTCTACTTGGATGCCTTTAATTTCTCTACCATGCCACATAGCTCTGGCTAAGATTTCCAAAACAATATTTATTAGGACATCCTTATCTGGTTCTTGTTCACAGAAGGAAGGCGTTCATTTTCTCTCTATTGAAAGTGATGTAGGTTGTTGGTCTATATATATGCTATTGATTATGTTGATGAATTTTCCTTAAATTCCTATTTTGTTGAGTGTTTTTTTAGGAATGGATGTTAGATTTTTTCAAATGCCTTTTCTACAACAATCGATATGATCATGTGGTTCTTTTCTTTTTTCTTATTTATATGGTGGATTATGTTGATTCTTTCCCTAATGTTGAACCATCCTTGCATCTCTTTTATGAAACCCACTTGGTCATGATGTATTATTTTTTTTGATGTGATGCTGCATTCTGTTGGCTAGGATTTTGTTGAGAATTTTTGCATCTATTGTCACGAGGGTTATTGGTCTATAAGTTTCTTTCTTAGCAATGTCCTTCCTTGGTTTTGGTATGAGCGTTATGCTTGCTTCATAAAAAGTATTAGGAAGTTTTCCATCCTCTTGTATATTCTGAAATACTTTGGGTAGAAATGGTGACAGTTCTTCCCTGAATGTTTGGTAGAACTCACCCCTGAAGCCATCTGGGCCTGGACTTCTTTTGGTTGGGAGTTTTTTGGTGACTTGATCAATTTCTTCTTTTGTT
>NW_006408606.1:4300246-4306281 GCF_000296735.1 Chrysochloris asiatica | reverse complement strand
CTGGGACCCACAGGCAGAAGTCAAAAGCAGTGAAAATTTCCTTTGGACCGATGGGGCTCTTTTTCTTTGTGCCGTGGGAAAGCTGTGGTCTCAATGCTGGACTTTTGAGGGTGTGCACCCACCCACCTGAAAGTGTCTAGTCTGTGCAAAGAAGGCAAGACAGGGAAGAGGAGGAAAAAAAAATGTAGAATCCTTCCACACTTCTTTTTTTTTTAGTCAGGACTCTAATTACTTAGAGCAATGATGTCCAGTCAAAATATGATACAAGACACATATAATTTTAAGTTTTGCAATTGCCACATTCAATTAAAATTAAATAGGTTAAATTAGTTTTTTGGGTTTTTTTATTTTTTTTTATTGTGAATTATTTGATAATTTACCTGGGAGAACATTAGCTTTACATTCATCCTATTGTATATCATCTCATTGCCATGATTACAATGCCCTCCATGAATCATCAAATAACCAAAGGGTACACCCTGCAAGCCTGCCTCTCATTCATCTGTCAGAACAGTCATCAGCACACAGCCCTCTCTGTGTCTAGAATCCCCAGCCACTCCATCTCTCCACACTGTCCTCTCTGCCTCTGTAGGGTCCTGCACTCCACTCTTCTAACTTGATGGGCCTAGGGACCTCCGCTACTGGACTGCAAAGTCAATCACTCCCCTCCTTTTGCTACAAAACATCTACCTTTACATTTCCAACCCTCACGGTCAGTCCTGATAGCAACTATTCACTATTGTACCACAAGAGTCCTATCCCCATCTCCTTTCATTAGCCCTGCCTTGACAGATTGGATATTACTCAGTGGAGATTGGTAAAATTAGTTTTAATAGTGTATTCTATTTAACCCAATGTAGTCCTGGTATGGCACTGTGGGTTAATGTGCCAGACTGCAAAGCCATTTGAACTGCAAATTCGGCTGTTCAAACTCACCAACTGCTCCTCGGAAACCCTATACAGGGTTGCTACTGGTCGGAATCAACTCGATGGCACTTCACAACAACACAATCAATATATTGTTTAAACTGTGTTCATCTGTATATAAAAAAAAAGTGAGATGTTTTACTTTTTGTTTTCTTATACTGTCTTTTCTTTTCTTTCTTTTTTTTTTTTAATGCTTTATTGTGAATTATGTGATAGTTTACATGGGAGAACATTAGTTTTATCCACACCTCCTTTTGCAAATATCACTGTGCCACTTTTAGCCGCTAGTTCCCTGTGCAAGTCTGGCTGTAGCCCAGACCTCTGACTTCCGCACCAGGCAGGATGGCCACATAGGGAGTCATGTATTTTGACCTATTCTAAATTGCAATATTTTTCTTTAGATCAAGATTTTTCCACTGGCGGTTGCAGGAAACTGATGCCCTGACCCTTATGCTAGATCCTGAGCTCTGGTGTAGTTTCATGAGAGCCGGGTCTCTGGGTTTTCAGCCCTTCCCAGACAGAGACTGTCCTACTTGACTCTGCTCTGCCACCGCCAAACCGGAAGTCACTCCATTCTTTAACTTTCAGTTTGGTTTTGTCTTTGTGTTTAAGGTGTGTATTTTGCAGACAGTATAATGAAGGATATTCTCCCATGTAAACTATCACTCAATTCACAGTAAAAACTTAAAAAAAAAAAAAAGAAATGGAACTCATAAACATCAATATCTTAGGTACTAGTGAGCTGAAAGTGACAGGTATTGACCACATTGTTTAGTATGCCAGGAATGAAAAATTGAAGAGGAATGGCCTTGCATTAATCATCAAAAAGAACATATCAACACCTGTTTGAAGTACAATACTGTCTTTGACAGGATAATATCCAGAAGCCTACAAGGAAGATGAGTTAATACCACAATTACTCCGATGTATGAAACAACCACTAAAGACAGTGATGATGAAATTGAAGAATCCTAACAACTTTTTCAATATGAAATTGATCAAGCATGCAATCAATATGTATTGATAGTTACTGGCTATTGAAATGCAAAGGTTGGAAACACAGTGAAAGAATCAGCAGTTGGAAAATATGGCCTTGGTGATACAAAATATGCTGGAGATGGCATGATAGAATTTTGCAAGACCAATGACTTTTTCATTGCAAATACCTTTTTAAACAACCTAAAGGATGATTATACACATAAACTTCACCAGATGGAATGCTCAGAAATCAAACTGACTCTTCTGTGGAAAGAGATGGTGGAAAATCCCCATATAATCAGTCAAAAATAAGGCCAGTGGCAGACTGTGGAAGAGACTATCAATTGTTAAAATGCAAGTTCAGGTTGACATTGAAGAAAATGAAAACAAGTTCACAAAAGCCAAAATATGAATATGATATTGAATGTATCTTACCTGAATTTAGAGAGCATCTGAAGAACAGATTTAATGCATTAAACACTAAATACGAAAGACCAGAAGAGTTTTCCTAGCAAGTACGCATGCAAAAGCTGGACAGTGAATAAGGAATATCGTAGAAGAATTGACACATTTCAGTTCATTGTTGTTGGAGAAGAATACTGAAAGTGCCATGGACTGCCAAAAGAACGTATAGATCTGTTTTGGAAGAAGTGCAGCCAGAGTGCCAGGATGGCTAAACTCCGCCTCTCATACTTTGGACATATTGTCAGGAGGCACCTGTCTCTGGAGAAGGATATTATGTTTGGTAAGGTGGGGGGTCAGAGAAAAAGAGGAAGGTCCCAGCTAGATAGATTGGCAAAGTGGCTGCATCAATGGGCTCAAGCGTGACAACCATAGTGAGGTTGGCCCAGGATCGGGTTCTGCTGTGCATAAGGTTCTGCTGTGTATAAGGTTCCATGAGTCAGTGCCAACTCAATGGCACCTAACAACAACATGTTTATTCAATCTGTATGTTGAGCACATAATCTGAGAAGCTGGATTATGTGAAGAAAAACAGGGCATCAGGATCAGAGGAAGACTCTTAACAACCTGAGATATGCATATTATACAACCTTGCTTGCTTAAGACAAAGAGGACTTGAATTACTTACTGACAAAGATTAAAACCAATAGCCTTTATTATAAATTGTACCTCAATGTAAAGAAAACAAAAATCCTCACTACTGGACCAATAAACAACATCCATATAAATTGAGATAAGATTGAAATTGTCAAAGACTTCATTTTACTCAGATCAACCATTAACCCTAATGGAAACAGTAGTAAAGAAATCAAATGATCTATTATTGCATTAGGCATATATGCTGCACAATACCACTTTAGTGTTCAAGAGCAACAATGTCAGTTTGAGGACTAAAATGCACCTGACCCAAGTCATGGTATTTTCAATAACCTTATATGCATGTGAAAATACTGCAGAAGAATGGATGCATTTGAGTTATGGTGTTGGAGGAGACTATTAAAAGTACTACAGACTGCCAAAAGAACAAACCAATCTGTCTCAGAATAAGTATAACCAGAATGGTCCTCAGAAGTCAGGATCACCAGACTTTGCCTATCATATTTTGGACATATTTTCAGATAGACCAGTCCCCAAAGAAGGGTATCATATTTTCAAAAGGGGAATTTCAGAGAAAAAAAAAAGAAGACCACCACGAGATGGATTGTCACAGAGGCAGTAGCAGTGAGCTCAAGCGTTGCAATGATTGTGAGGTTGGTGCAAGGTCTGGCAGTGTTTCATTCTGTTTTGCATAGGCTTGTTATGAGTCAGTACCGATTCAATAGCACCTAACAACAACAAAAGCAAACATTCAGAAAAGTTAGCATTTCCTTCTGAGTTTTAGTCTCAGCTGAAATCTCTCCACCATGGACAATTTTCTGGCATTCAAAATACTGGTGGCATAGCTTTCAGCATCACAGCAACACAGAGTTCTCCACTGTGCTACAAAACCACAGCACTGGTGGAGTCCTGATATAGCAGCAATAAATACCTAAGATATTCACTATAGACCAAATACTAACCATATAATAGATGCATTGTTAAATACACAGCAGTTGAGAGGAAAATATTTTTCATGAAAAAATTCTTATACTCATGGGAAATAAAAATATTTTTCTCTTCTTCTGTATTTATGATTGTTTCTATCATATACACAATACCCTAGCTATGATTGTTTTTTCTATTATTCTCATGATCTCCAGGACTTAAAGTATTGATGTAGAATACTGAATCTGATTGTCTTACATATGGAATGTATTTCAATCTACTTCTAAATTGTTTATAATTTCAGATCAGCTTAAGAAATGTGTTTTGAATTATTTTCTTTATATACCAGTATATTATTTATCTTAAGTTTTTGTAACAACTATCACAAATAGAGTCATTTATAACAACAGAAATATATTCTCACAATTCTGGATGATAGAAGTGCAAACTTAATTTATTGGCTGTGCCATGCTCTCACTGAAGTTTCTAGGGAAGGAATCTTTCTTTTCTGTACTAATTTCCTTTTGTAACCAGCAGTTCTTGATATCTCTTTTCTCATAGATACATCTCTGATCTTTGTCTTTGTTTTTACAGAGCTTCCTAGATGAGGCTTTCTGCTCCTGTAAAGATTTATAGCCTTAGAAACCCTGTACAGGGTCGCTATGAGTAGGAACCGACAGAATGGAACATAAACAACACCACCACCTCTCCAATATCTCTTTGTCTCCTTTTCTAATAAGGGCAACAGTGACATGGATTAGGGTCAGTTCCAATCCAGTATGATCACATCTTAATATGATTGCATCTACAAAGAACTAGTTTCCACAATAGGTCACATTTACAGGTACCAAAGATTAGAATTTAAACATATTATTCTTGTGGGACACAATTTATCTTGTAATAACCCCATATTATTGAAGGTGTTGGATATGTGTTATGAAGATGTAGTCTCTGCCCTTATCATGTAGAAAATATTTAATTAAATGTTTCAAAATATATTCCACAGAACAGTTTGCCAATCAAGTTAATGAATGCCTTGTGACTTATTTGCTATACTTTGGTGATTTTCAAGTAGGCTGAAAAGTTTTTTGTTTTTGTGTTAAAAAACAACCTGATAATTGAGTGTCTTTAAAAATAATCGTTTACTCTAGATTAGCAGAAATGATTCTGTCCTTCAGTTGAAGTGCTATTCCAAGCAATTTGGCAATGACTCAACTCTTCTAAGGAAAGACTGAATGTTTTGCCTTGACAGTAAGAGATTTTTAGTTGGAATATCCAAGTTTAGAAAAAAAATTCTGCCAAAAATCACAGCTCTGAACATTGAGCAGATGCTCCATAAATACTTGTTGAATAGAACTGCAAGTAGTCCTCTTTTACACTTATAAGGAGAATTTTTCCAATATGGTCCTAACAACTGTGCTTTACTTGTTATATCATTGGACTTTATTTGACTAGAATCATAGATATAATCCAGGAATATACTCAAATCTAGAAAATGTTCAAAAACAAACTCACTGCCATCCAGCTGATTTCCTATAGGACAGAGTCTCCATAGAATTTTCAAGGTTTTAAATGTTTTTGAATCAGACAGCTTTATCTTTCTCCTAAGGAACAGTTGATGGATTACCAGTCCAACAGGTAATCTACTATTCCACCAAGGATCCTTATCCGATACCAAACAGGTCCAGATTATAGACCTGAGGCATGAACTCTTTATGATCTTTCAATTAGTACATTTATAATATAACCCCAGATGTTTTAATATGTTGTTGTTTCGTGCTGTCACGTTGGTTCCAACTCATAGCAACACTGTATAGGATTTCCAAGGACAGGCTAGTGGATTTGAACCACTGACCATGCAGTTTAAATCACAGTGCAGTGCTTATCCTACAGTGCTACATCAAGACTCCAAGGTATCTATATAATTTGTGAAATAAATTTCACGTCATGATATCTGTCCTTTTATAAAAGTACACACACCTAACATGATTTAATATAGTTAAAAAAAAGATGTATTAATACAGTCTACAAATAATACAGTCTACAAATAACTGAAATGAGTTTACAGTCCATATAAGCTCAACGATATTTTTTAGATACCTGGTATTTAAAAAAAAAATTGGTATGATTTAAAAAAAAAAAAA
>NW_006408606.1:4295037-4299561 GCF_000296735.1 Chrysochloris asiatica | reverse complement strand
AATAAAATCACATTTATAAAAATGTGAATATTTAACTTTACTGAGAAATTGTAAACAAAAATGTTATAGAGGAAATTCTCAATGAGAATTTTCAAATTTATGTGAAAATTTCACTATCACTGGAATACGTGACTAACGTCCTAAAGTGATGATTGAATGAGATTGTGTTGGGGGTGGGTGTTCAGTGCATATTTGAGTGTGTATGCATTGAACTTTATTTTATTTTGTATGGACTGGTAAAAGCAATTTAAAAAGCAACAAATACAACAAAATACCAGTTTTCAAACTGATATTTGGATAATGATATTTGGATAATACAATTTAAATTGTATAATTTAAATAAGTCTTTCTCTCTAGAAGTGAAGAGAGTTAACATTTGTTGTTTCAACACTATCAGTGTTCAGATTTTTACTGTTCACTTTACATATACGTCTTCTTGTATTCATTTTAACAAGTGATTTTATATCCAATTTACAGTTTTATTCTCATAAATTGCCTGGGCTCTTACACTTAGTAACTGGAGTAATATTGGGACCGTGAGTGAGACTCAAGTCTTTTTGTCTCCAATTCCCTTGTTCTATGAAGTATTTAATGTAGCCCCTACAATGTGACTATATGAGTAATTACCAAATTTACACTTAATAGACCCTGGGTTCTGGATATATTACATTTTCTAAAGATGACCTATAATGCTAGCATGCTAGAAATACTTTGCTAACAAAGTTTATTCCTTAAAATCTTAAATATGTTTTAAATGTTAGTACCCTGTGGTTTGGAGACTTGATGTAACACTGTAGGATAACCACTGGACTGCTAACCATCTGGTTGGTGGTTCAAACTTACCAGTTACTCCTTGGAAACCCTATACAGGGTTTCTACGAGTCAGAAGTGACTGGATGACACTTAACAACAACCACCACCTGTGGTCTATGATACGAAATATTCAAATCATAGATACCATGTCAGGATTAGAAAACTTTGACGAACTGATATTTTGGATAAAATTTTTGTAATAGAGCCATCAGGAATTAAAGCAATAGTCTGCATAAGAAATGAAGAGATCTAGAAGGAACTAGTGTTAATAAATGATGACACTGAATAAGCATAACTGGACAAAATATTATTACTGTTATTTGAACTAAAATTCTTAATTACTCAAAACCAGGTTTCTTGGTAGTTTTAGCATGTAAACTTGTGCTAATTTGCTGTATTTAGTTTCCTTCTAGCAAGATAATTTTTGGAATAATATATCACTGAGATTATTTTTATACACACACCATCTGGGATAATTTGTATATCAGTTTCTTTATTGCAAATGATATATCATATGTGAAAAAATCTGTTTCAAAATATACTGAGTTATTTAGCATTCACGTGGTAACACTTGATTGCAGCTTATATGTCTTACATATAAAATAAAACTTCTATTTCTGCCAGTCATAATCAGTGTTACTTGTTATTGATTGGGATTGCATAATCCAAACCTAAAAAAAAATCCATATTCAAATTTTCTTTTTATGTCTACATGAATTGGAATAAATATTACACATGTTTGCTAAAAATATTCATCTCTTTTCCAGTTTTAAGTAAGGTTCTGAGCTCATATTTTCCCAACTTGCTTGAAGATACTTTTCTAAAAGTCTATCTTAATGTCCCTATAAGGAACAACTTTCTTACTTTTCTCCTCTTCTGCTAAAATAATCATGAAACTTGAATCTTTCAGGAAATTTCTACCCAACTCCAATAATCCTTTATTTCTCTTTCCTAATTTTTTAGAAGAGTCCTGATGTGGTACTGTATGATAAGCTCAGAACCATAAGGTCAGTTTGAAATCACAAGGCCAGCAATTCAAATTTATCAGTCACTCTTCAGAAACCAACTCGATAGCACTTAATACCAATAACATGATTCTCTACTACTTTGCATTTACTATGGTATAAAATAATTAGAAACTAATTATCAATATACCTCTGGAAGTTGGAAACTTAGGAATCAAGTGGGATATATGGGGACATACAAGATATAGGAATTTGGATTATACACAATTATAAATAACAATTATACATGATTTATACATAAAAGTATACTTTTCTAGTTTCAAACTTCTAAAAATGCTGCCTAGGAAACGTTCTTAACCTAGAAGTAGACAAAACTGTTCATTGAAAACACAAACAACTGTCAAATTTTTTAGCATAAGTAATCATCACTTTGCATCCATTTGTCAAAAAACCTCAGTTGGTGTTCCATTCTATCAATTTGGTAGGCTTCTTTTTCACTAATGTCTCCACTGCACTTGAACTTCTCCTTTAAGTTCTATTGGTTCCTGATCACATGCTGCCTGTGGAAATAGTTGAATATTGATCAATTAATTTGGTACAAATGGCTTTATGTTGATTCCAATTTTTTTTTTTTTTGTATGTTTTCTATGTCCTCCGATAGTTTGTCTATAGATTTTATCAATATTGCAACTTGAGACTTGAATTTTATTTATTTTTTTCTTTTTTTGAGTTCTTTCAACTGAGCATGTTCTTCCTGCTGGCTTTCTAACTCCAGGTCTATGCACATTTTATTATAATACTTTACTTCATCTTCTCAAGCTGCCCTTTGAAAGTTTCTGTTCAGTTCTTTAACTTCATCATATCTACCATTCACTTTAGCTATTTTATGTTCTAGAGCAAGTTTCAGACTCTCTTCTAGAATCATTGTAGTCTTTTCTTCCTCTCCTGTCTTATTGATGACCTTTTATTTTTTTCCTGCATGATATGCTTCAAGTCATTCAACAACTTGTTTTTACTATAGTCATTGTTGTTGTTGCCATATGCTGTTGAGTAGGTTCCAACCCATCGTGACGCTGTGTACAGTTTACAAGAAGTGGCTGGTGTGCTTGAACCATTGACCTTGTGGTTCAAACTGACATCTCAGTCCAGAGCATTAACTCACAGTGCCATACCAGGACTCCTGTGGTCATTAGTAGTATTCAATGTGTCAACTCTTTATTTGAGATTATGGTTCAAAGTTCAGATCGGATATATTTAAGATTATACTCTGTTTAACTGTCAACAATCTGCTAGAAGGGACTAAAAGGGATAGTCTTCTTTTGCCTTCTGTTTCTAGATGAAGCTGTTACTTCAAGTTATAGTGTTTGAAGATTGAGTAGGAAACTAGACATATGTTTCAGCATACTTGTTTCTATTTTTGGATGGAGATTGGAATTTATTTTTAATTAAAAGATTTGGCAAAATCCATGAGATGTTATTTGTCTTGCATTGTGGGTCATACTACATAACAATCAAACTGAGAAATGGGGGAATGGGAGAATGTAAGTTTTTCTTACATATGGAATTCCAGTATGGATTGTTTTATTTTAAATGGGAAGAAGATTTTATATATATAATACTTATTTTGTGAAATTACGATTGTTCTTTTAGATTTAAGAAATTTAAGGAAATCAATATTGAAACAATGATACCTCTGTTTTAAATTATAGATTGAATTGTGTCCTTCAAAAAGATATGTTGGAGTCCCATGCATGTGATCATGTGAGCATGACCTTGTTTGGAAATAAGGACTTTGAATATGCTATTTGTTAACATGAGATCATGTTGGAGTAGAGTGGGTTTTACTCCAATCTGAGTAGCATCCTTATTAAAGGGGGAAATAGACACAGAATGAAGAAGCCCATGAGATAATAGAGTTATGCTGCCACACTACAAGCCAAGGAACACCTGGGATTACCAGAAGCTGGGTATTATAATAATAAATTATCTTCCCTTAAAGATTTCAGAAAGAACATAACCCTGCCAACACCCTGATTATGACTATTAGCCTTCAGAACACATAAGAAATTTCTGTTCTTAAAAGCCATTCAGTTTGACTTACAGATAGTACCCATTTGGCCTAGCTTGGATGGCTTATCAATCTAAACTCGAATAGAGAATGATAAAGAGAAGTTTGATACAGAAAGCAAGTGTAAATTGCTACACTTTGATGAACTTGACCTTTGGTTATGGATATAGTTGCACAACATTCCAACCAGAAGGGAAGGAGTCTTCACATCAAGGATCAAGCCTATCACCTCAGTACACAGGGTTGATAAGGAGAGGGAAACTTAGATATTGGCCACTAAAAATGCGGGGAGAGGGCTGTAAAGGCACAGAGTACATGGCTTACATATTTTCAAGAGTTTGCTTTGTTTCAGAATGAGGAGGATAAGATAGAATCCCCACTGAATAGTTGCCTCTTGTCTAGATGCATCTGGTGAATGGGGATGAGCGAGGTTGGTGATAGGATTCTTTTGATTCAATAGTGAGTAATTGTTATCATGACTCATTGTGATTGTCACAACTGTAAAGGTAGAAGATGTATAACACAAAGAGGGGAGTAGTTAATCTTTCATTCCAGGAACAGAGGACCCTAGGACCATCAAGAGAGAATGGCATAAGTGGAGCATGGAATCCTTACCAGAGAAGCAGCAACACCAGAGATGGAAGCAGAGGTGATAGCACAGAGCTAGAGCAGCTGAGG
>NW_006408606.1:4293051-4294228 GCF_000296735.1 Chrysochloris asiatica | reverse complement strand
GAGGTTATTGAAAATACCATGGCTTGAGTCAGGTGCACCTTAGTCCTCAAACTGACATCTTTGCTTTTCAACACTGTAAAAAGGTCTTGTGCAGCAGATTTGTCTAATGCAATATGTCATTTGATTTAATTGCTGCTACCATGAGTGTTGATGGTTAATCTGAAAAAAAAAAATGAAATCTTTGACAACTTCAATCTTTTCTCCATTTACATGGATGTTATTTATTGATCCAGTGGTGAGGATTTTTGTTTGTTTACATTGATATGCAATCCAGACCGAAGGTTATGGTCTTTGAGTTTCATCAGTAAATATTTTAAGTTCTCTTCGCTTTCAGCAAGCGAGGCTGTATCATCTGTATATCTCAGGTTGTTAATGAGTCTTCCTCCAATCCTGATGCCATGAGTTTCTTCATATAACCCAACTTCTCAGATACTCAGCACACTGGTTGAATAATTATGGTGAAAGAATACAACCCTGTCACACACCTTTCCTAATTTTAAACCATTCGGTATTCCTGTGTTCTGTTTGAACAATTGCCTCTTGGTTTAAGTATAGGTTCATCATTAGCACAATTAAGTGTTCTGGAAAACTCATACTTCACAATGTTTCCATACGTTGTTATGATCCACCCAATTGAAGGCATTTGCATAGTCAATAAAGCACAGGTAAACATCTTTCTGATATTCTCTGCTTTCAGCCAAGATCCATCTGATATCAGCAATGATATCCCTTGTTCCATGTTCTCTTCTGAATCTGGCTTGAAGCTCTGGAAGTTCTCTGAAAATGTATGCTTTCAGCTGTTTCTGTATTACCTTTAGTAAAACTTTACTTGCATGGCATATCAGTGGTATTGTTCGACAATTTCCACATTCTGTTGGGTCATCTCACTTTGGAATGGGCTCAAATACAGATCTCTTCCAATCAGTTGACCAGGTAGTTGTCTTTCAAATTTCTTGGCATAGATTATTGAGAGTCTCCACAATGCTGCCTTACTTTGTTGAAAGATTTCAATCTGTATTCCATCAATTCCTGGTGCTTTGTTCTTTGCCAGTGCCCTCAATGCACTTTGGACTTCTTTCATCAGGATCATTTGCCCTTGATTATATGCTACCTCTTGATATGGTTAAACATTGACCATTTCCTTTGGTACAGTGACTGTGTATTCCTTCCATCTTTT
>NW_006408606.1:4265675-4266895 GCF_000296735.1 Chrysochloris asiatica | reverse complement strand
GTGGCAACAAGCACCCCCCCCCCCACGAAGGACGGTGCCAGTTCCTGTGGCCCCGCCGGTTCTCTGGGCGTGCCCACCCTCCGAATGGGTCCACTCAAATCCCGTGCTCCAAGCTCCGCAGGGGGCAGGAACAGTCCCGGAGCGGGAGCCGAGCACAGGCCCAAAATGCCCAAAACTCTCCAGCAGCTCGACCCTTCAAGAAAGCAAGTTCACAATGTGGAGGCTAAAGTCTTACATTTGCCCAAAGGCTGTCTGTCTACCTGGCGGGGTCCTCCTCTGTGTGATACCACCCACCCTTCCCCGGAGTCCATGCACCTGTGCTGCCGGGTCAGGGAAGCGCCGGAAGTCCTCTCCTTAATCCATTTTTAAACCTATAATCAATCGTCTTCCTCCATAACAATATTCATAATTGTCCACAGCTAATCATTTATAATTTGCTGATGTCACATGTATCTTAACTGAAATCAGAGAATACCAAAAAGATGTGTGCTTTATTGACTATGTGGAATCTTTTGACCCTCTGGATTGTGACAAGCTTTAGACAACAATGCTAAGAAAGGATATTCCAGAACTCTTAAAAGTGATTATGAGGAACCTGTACATAGACTGAGAGACAGTTGTTAGAATAGAACAAGGGCATACTGAATGGTTTAAAATCAGAAAAAATGTGCAACAGAATTGTATCCTTTTCCCATGCCTATTCAATCTGTTGTAATATTTGAATATTTGACTATATTACAACAGTCATTAAGTAGACAAGAAGAATGAAAAAACTAAATTGGATGTCAGAAGATACTCTGAAACTTACTCTCCAGCAAAGAGATGCTAAATCAAATGGAAGAAATGAGGAGGTACAAGAGCTGAACAGAAAATTACAAAGGTCATTTCGACAAACTCCAATATTATAATGAAATGTGCAAAGATCTGAAGTCAGCAAACCAAAAGGGATGAACACTCTCAGCATTTTTAAAGTTGAGGGAACTGAAGAAAATATTGAAGACTCAACTTTTGTTACTGAAGGGTTCTCTGGGGAAATTATTGAATGATGCAGAGAGCATCAAAAGAAGCTGGATGAATACACAGAGATACTGTACCAAAAGGAAATGGTTGATGCTCAACCATTTCAAGAGATATCATATATTCAGGAACCAATGATACAGAAGGAAGAAGTTCAAGGTGCATTGAAGGAATTGGCAAAGAACAGGTCATCAGGAATTGAT